>NC_056519.1:14472922-14536393 GCF_014905685.2 Nematolebias whitei | reverse complement strand
AAAAAAAACGAAGTCCAGATGACATGATTCAACCTTTTTTGTTGTTATATACCTGGATGACTGAGAAAACAAACTTTGTGTTATTGAAGACTACCGTTTTCAGCTAATAGAGGGCGCTTAAGGAATATGGCAAGCCAAGTGTCTCAATAGGTAAAAGTGGCTATTAATGAGACACTTGGCTTGCCGTAGTAAGCCACCTTTGCCTCGCTCCAGAACTCCTGGAGCAAATGTCAAATCAGCGGCATTTCGCCGTGCTGCCCAGAGGAAATGCAGCTGATTTGACCATTAAAGTGCATTTATTCAGGAAAAGTTAGACTGAGAGACACCTTTGCTATAATTTCAAGCAAACAAATAATTGTTTTTAAGTGTCAATCTTGTTTAATTCTTGTTAAAGTCCTCCCGTGCATGCACCCGCTCCTGCCATTTGGCAGGCAATTGATTTTTGGTACAACACCGGCCCACGTTTCGGAGTGGTCAGCGGTGACGCATAATAGATGTGACTTATATGGCAAAGCAACTTATTTATGTTTTTTCCACTTTATTAAACATATTTGGACTGATGCAACTAATTTGGCGGTGCGACGTGTACGGTGGCAAGTATAGTAAGATGTACAATAAAATGATCAAGTTATTGGTTTTCTTTTCCGTACCTCTGTAGGTCACAGTTGGTCTTAGATTTACTTGTTGTACCTGGACTCCTTATATGCAGTAGTTTCTCTTGGTTAAAGACACCAGTGTGAGAAAGGCAGCTTTTGTTTAAAGATTACATAAATATAGGTCTGTGATCTCTTGGATTAACTGCCCTTCTCTCTGCTTCTGTTAATTCATTTATTTAAGTTAGTGTGGATGCTGAGTCAGAATGCTTCTTTACTTTGTGTCGTCCAAGATTGACCGTCAAAGTCAGGTGCAGTCATTTCTCTTGTGTAAACTCTGATGCAGTTTGTGGTTGATCAGCACTTTTTGATACAGACATGAGTCATGAGTCATCTTTCCCAATTTAAACTGTGTATAGAGGATTTCTGTTGGAATGTGGCCATCCTCCATGTTGTAGCCGTGGCCCAGCCAGCACAGCTTGTGTTGTCTGAGCATAATGAAAATGCTGGGAAGGTCAGCAGGAGATCTCAGCTACTCTGTCTTGCCAGGATATTCCCAGAATATATTAGGTCTTCTCTCATTTTTTGGCATACATAATACTTGAGTCACCTTCATATTCTGATTTGATAGTGACACCAGCATGAGCACTAGGATCTTTCTACTCACCTTCTGCTTGGTGTTATTATGCTCTAGGGTTGTATTGATGCACCTAAGTCACAGTTTGGTATGCACCTTGTATGAGGATCAAGTTTCGGTACAGTTTGATACTAAAAATAAACCATGAATGTTGGAGTTTGTGTTCGTCCACGAACAGAGTGATCACAGTGAGATGATCACACCAAAGCCTTAATTTAGTTTTTATTTTTATGATTCTCTGTGCAGCTCTCCTCCAACACAAAAACACTAGTGTCAACTCAGTGTAGGATAAACATGATGACTGTAGTTGCATGAGCTTCAGTCAAACTAGCCTTAAATCTCCAAAGTCTGAGGGTCACAAATGCTGCTGCTTGTTCTTTTTCTGTTTTTCTTCTAATCGTAATGCCAGGGCTTTTCTCTGACAATCTGACAGATTCATGCAGCATTCAAGCTGTGGCTGGAAAAACTGGCTACTTCCCAAATATTTTTCAGTTTCTCAGGAAACAGGAGTGAACTTCAGTGATTTGTATGTGTTCTGCCTACTTTGGGCTTTAGCCCTGCAGGCTGCACAGTGCATTCTGCTTACTATGTAGGGGGGTAGAAGATTCAGTAGCATTCTCTACTCATTTTAAGTTGTGGCAATTAAATAATAATAACGTGCTTTCCATGGTAAGATAGATGATTGGCTAACGCTAATGTATTCATTGTCTTGTCCCCGCACTCACACAAAATGTCTGTACCACAATGTCATGGACCAAATACACTGCTTTTACGTGACTAAATGATAAGACAACATAGTTTAAATTTTCAGTATTCTTTTAACTGTTTCTTTGTACAAGAGGGGATTGTTAATAAAAGATAAGTGAACCAATCGAAAGCATTGCATAGACTACATGCTAAGTTTTAGTTCTAAACTCATGAACTTACAGTTTGTAGTCCTTTGCACTTCTGAAAGTGGAAAAAGGTAAATGCCATTTTTCTGTAGACCTTTCAGCTCAGATGCTGCACTGTGACAGAAATAGACTTGTGCAAACATTTTACCAGCTATAGTATAAAGGTGTATGACGATATTTTCCACAAAAATTCTCTTTGGGTTTTGCTCTCATGGCGAATGATAATCTTGACGTCCATTTTTCCATCAATAATCTTTTTTGTGCTCTAGTTGAGAGCCTTGTTCAATAGGAACAAAAAAACCTCTTACATTATTTGATCAGATCATGGGAAATCCTGCACTTTACATGAGGCTTAGCTATAAATGGTGTTTCCGAGTCCCTTTGCTGTGAAGCTCTCTCATAGTTCGGCATTCTGCAGGTTGAAGTGTTGAGTGGGACACATTACTCTTTCTGGGGTAAAAGTTGGAGTGCTTCAGCAGACACCTCATGTAATGTTGGATGATTTGATGCGAGCAACCTAATGATCTTTATTAACCATCCCTCTATTTTTATGAGCAATGTTGAAATGCGTGACCAAGAAACAGTATAGAGAATAAATAATGTGTAAAAAAGTTTACATCATTTGTAAGTTTATGAGAAACCTAATTAGTCATTCACTGCATATAATGTTGATTAGTGAGTGAAGGTTGTACTGGCACACAGTAGGCATGTTTGTGAGATTTGTGGGACAGCAGCTTATACTTGCCCTTTTATGAGCAAATACAAGCTATATTTGTCCATGATTCATCCAAGGCGTCTGCTATTGCTCTCACAAATGATGGATGGACATCCAGGGCTGCCGAGAGTTAATTAACAGTAAATGTGCGCTACATCACACTCAGTAGGAAGATGGAAAGCCATGTTCTGCAAACTCGCCCGATTTATGAACACACCAGCACACATCTGGCAGGACAACTCCAGGAGACGATGTTTGAATGGAAATTAGAGAAACCAGATGGCAAAATTCCCATCGCAACAGTCTGTGGTAGAATAACTGGTAGTGGGAAGAAAAAAAATTGAGAAACTGCATTTCCAGTGAAAATGCAGTGTGAATGCTTGTTGCAGGTGAACTTGCTGAAAAACAGCTGAAATTAGCTTAAAGAACATGCTGATATGTAGCTGAAATGAAAGAAGCAACCCAAATTAGCAGAAGAAAGCAGAAAGAACACATATCTGCCGATTTAGGTTTGAATAAGCAGAAATGAGCATAAAAATTACGAAATAAGCTAGAAAACTAAAATGAGAAAAAAACGGCTAAATAGTAGCAGAAATAGCAGAAAAAGCTGAAACTAGCTGAAAAAAGCTGCAAGGAACATAACAAACTGAAATTAGCTGAAAAAAAATAATTAGGCTGAAAGTAGAAGTTACCAAGAAAAACTTGAATTTACTTTGAAAACAGCTGAAATCAGCTAAAAATTTCATAAGAAGCTAGCTGAAAAGGTAGAACAAGCTTAAATTAGCATAAGAAAGCAGAAAAACATGTTTGCCCAGTTAGTCTGAAATAGGCCTGGACGATAATTCAATATCGATATATGTCGCAATATACTTTTATTCCGTAACGGTGATATGAGTTTTAAACACATTTTCGATATTTCGATATGATTACAGCGTTTTACTGACACATTTCTTTTTCTGTTCGGGTTGAAGTGGTCGCTTCAGTTTCAACCCAAACAGAAAAAGCTGCGACAAACCTACGTAAGTGCGCGGTGACGTAGATGTTGGGCAGAGCTCGATTACAGAAGGCGTTAGCAGTAGTATGCTAGGCTAGGCTAATCTCCAACGCGTGTTAAGTTTTCGCTTCAAAATGATCATCAAAATGTGACTGAACAAGCATTCACAAGCGAAGAGAAAGCAGATGGCATAATTGATAAGAAAGGAAAGACTAATTTGGCGGTGTGGAAGTGGTTTGGCTATCTAAGATCCGATAAACTGCAAAATATGACCAAGAGTCGTTCCAACTAGCGGTGGGAACACATCTAACTTGTTCCACTGGATATAATATGCTGAGAGTCACAAGATGAAGCACAATAAAAGTTTGAGCCAATGTGTCCCTGAAACAGCACCCGCAGTTGTATCAAAAGAGAAAGGTTATGTTGTTGTTTAAAGTTAAAACTGTTAATATTGACAAAGTTGAGAATTTTATGTTTATTTGACGGTGGTTTCAAATTTCTTTGAAGGCTAAATACAAATAAAAGGTGAACATTAATTTATTTGTAAAGTTTGTACAGTTTTTCTGAGGTTTTTGTATTGTTTAAATCAATATTGGAATTATATCGTTATTGACCGAAATCAAGAAATATATTGTGATAAAAGTTTTGTCCATATCGTCCAGCCCTAGGCTGAAAGAATCAGAAATGAGCACAAAAAAGTGGAAATTATCTGAAAAAAGCTTAAATTAGCAAAAAACAACTGAAATGTAGTTCAAAAGGCAGAAAGAATCTGAAATTACAAGAAGGGAGTGGAGAGAATTGCTGAATTACAAGTAGGCTGAAAAAAGTTTAAATGAGTGTAACAAATGTAGAACTGAAAAAGCTTAAATTAGCATTAAAACAGCTAAATAGTATCTAAAATACTAGAAAAAGCTGAAACTTGCAGAAATAAGTGGAAAGTAGCTTAGCAAACTGAAATTAGAAGAAAGAATTTAGAAGTGCAAAAATGTTGTAGTTAGAAAAATAATCCAAATGAAGCAAAAAAAAAAAAACCCCAGCTGAAATTAGATGAAAGTAGCTGAAAAAGTTTAAATTTACAGAAGGAAGCTGAAAGAAACTGAACCAGAAAATGTGAAAGGAGCAGTAAAAGGTTGTAAACAGATCTAAAGATTTGAAGGATGTAAAATGAGCTCAATTCATTTTCTACGAGGAAAAAATGGCAGAAAAGGCTAAATATTTCAAAAAGCTAAAGTTGCACCAATACCAAAAGTCACCCTTCTCCCGAATGAGCTGAACGTTTTGATTCATGATTTGTTGAAATAGCACAAAAAACTGTGGGATGTGAATCGCACCATAAAACATACAGAAGAAAAATGGATCCACAATAGTGTGAATGTTTATAAGCATTCACACAAATATTTCCCTCTGTTGTACAGAAAACACGGCAAACTCTGGTTTCAAAACCAAGTTACGTATTGAAACATAATTTCTATGTACCGTTACATCCCTGGTGCACATAAAATGACAACTGTTTGAAAGTCATTAACTTTATATACAACTTGCTCAAAATGCCCATACAACTGAAAATCTGGACAAACTCAAGATGTACACATTTGAATAGTACCATGTTTGATTA
Organism: Nematolebias whitei; assembly: GCF_014905685.2. Classification (NCBI taxonomy): domain Eukaryota; kingdom Metazoa; phylum Chordata; class Actinopteri; order Cyprinodontiformes; family Rivulidae; genus Nematolebias; species Nematolebias whitei. The sequence continues at coordinate 14,530,946 of NC_056519.1, read as the reverse complement.
AGATTTGTCTATCAGCAAGATAAAAACTTTGAATAATACATGAATGTAAAGCACTCTGTATCTCAGCAGAAAGTTTGTGTAAAACGTCTGATAAGGAATTTTCTATTCAGAGTGAAGAAGGGGAGGCGTGTGATGGTGTTGGTGGTGCTGCTGTTGCGTGCCGTAAGTGTTCCCAGAAGATTTACTGGACTGTGGCACAGACCGTGTGTGTTCAAGGGCGTATTGGCTGCTGTCACAGCGTTTAACATTTCCACCCATCCTTGGCTCAAAGCGTGTGAGGGAAATTATAATTTTCTTTTTTGCTTGAAGTTAGTGACTGCATGTTTTTAAATTCAAATTGGCCCCAAGATGCCATTAAGTGTCACTATCTTCACGTTTCATGCATATATCTTTGTGTATGTGTGCAGTGTGCAAGACGACCTGATTCCTTTAATGCTTTTAATACTGTATCCAGTTTTTGCTGCATATAAACAAAGCAGTTATTAAAAAAGGATTAAGCAGTAATTAATAAATGTAATCCACTGCATAAGAATTGAAGCACTTTTCTTGCTATTTTGTTTAAAAATTTTGCACAGCTTAAAAAAACATGCAGTTTAAACATCAAAATGTGCTGCTTGATCTGGAGTACTGTGCTATGACCTCTGGTAGAAGTATGTTGTACAACATACATAACAAAAAAAAAAAAATAGACATATTTCACTTTAGAAATGTTATTTAAAGTTCAAACGGGGCAGAGAAAATTGGACTTTACTGGCCTGAACTGGCACTTGGATATTTTTATTTTATTTTAAACCCTTGTAAACAAAATGTTCTCACTCCTGCAAAGTTTTTGGGACATATACAAATTGTACATAAAAGCATAAAGTTTTTTGTTCATCTTTCACACAGTGGGTGTGCATATCCCTGCTGGAGGACTTATGGTTTTCTATCACACCCTCCACAATACAGAGAGCACACACCTAAGTTTCCACAGACTTCAGTTTATTTATTTATTTGTCTCCCCCCCCCCCCCCCCCCCGCCTGTCCTGTCCGGCATTGTGACGCTTAGAATTATTGTCTGAGTGTCAAAGTGATGCCCAACAGATTTACTTTCACAAGCAGAGCATTATGGCTGGCCTTAATGCTCCGCTTGATATATAAATTAAATTTTATTAGAATTTGCTATGGGCTTGTTTCAGATGTAATGGACATGGGGATGAAAAACAAAGAAGAAAACAAAGCAGAAAAGTGAGAGAAGAGTTAAAAGGTAAAGAAGGAGATAGAAATAGAGGAGAGAGAGAGAGAGAGGGATAAAGAGAACACAAATCAACATCATTGAAGTCTGCCTAGACCTGCGGAAAGAAAAAAAAAAAACCAAGACAAAACCGAGAAACCACAACAACAAGCAACATATATAATGATACTTGTAACATCATTAGAAAGTATTTTATACAGTACATGGTAATACAAGATATATTTAGTGGCCACCACAACCCAACTGAGTGTGTATCTGATAAACACCTGGATCTAAACACCTGTGTGAGCATGCTTATCACTATAAGGTTTCTCCATAGAAATGTTCAATAGTGGATGTGGGGACCCACAGACCCATCCCCACAGGACACGATGGTAACGCATGGAAGACCAGAACCACAGACACACAGCAGCCACCAAGTCCGGAGCTCCGGGAGTCCCCCCCAACAGGGACACCCACACCCCCCAGAGAGAGAAGCAAAGGGAAGACCCAGGCGATCCCCAGCCACCACAATTCAGAAACCCCAGGAGGCTGCAGCGACGAGTCCACAGGCCCCGCCGGCAACCCGCCACTCCAGAGTAGACCATGGACACCGAGCCCTGAGTCCCGAGGTCATACCACCCCCCAACAGAGACCCGACAGAGCCAGGGCATCCAGGCCCCGGCAGGCAGCCACCAAGGTGGACCCGCACACACTCCACCACCCAGCCCCAGATGCTGAGAGCCGCCAATTGCACCGGCGGCAGGGGGGCCCACCACCGGAGGGGCGCACGACAGGGGGAAGTTGACCCCACATTAAATGGGGGACCCAAATTGATCCAAGAGAGGGGACCACCTAAAACCCAACCCGAGACATAAACAGGCACACAGAGACAGCACAACTATTTATTTATTTGTCAGCACAAAATATTATTTTCCAAACTGTCTTTTTAACTTGTATCGCCTTACGTTTGGTTCTGAGTTTGTAAGATTCAACTTATAGCTGTTGTGCAGGGATTGTTGTTGATCGTAGGCATTGCATTTAAAAAATACTCACTTGGAACCCCCCACCCCCCACCCCCTTACCTAGCGCTATCTTAGTGGGTGGTTGGGGAGGAGCGTGCTTTATTCACACAAGGAGAGCTGTTGGTCAGGCTACATCTTGTGCCATGCTCTCTAAAATAGTTACTGAATCAAATTTTTACATATGTATGTAAATGTAGATGTTTAATAACCAGTTAAAATACACCAGAATGCTGGAAATTTCATCTTTATTCAAACATTTCTTGGAGAGGACTCCCCAACATTGTTGCTGGACCCCGTTCTGGACTGTGGTCTGTGAGAGCAGCTGCTGCGGTTGCTATTACAAGTTGTAAAGGAGCATTTAGTTTATTTAGCCATGCTTATTCAGTAAACTCAAGTCAGCTTAGTCTTGACTTTTTTTGCCTTTAAATTTCTTTTAGTAATTAAGATATAGGCACATTGTATAATTCTTTTGGATGTTCTCTGCAAAAACAAACATACAAAACTATATTTAACAACCCACTTGGAGCTCAAACGGACCATGTGTAATAGCATTTCAAACTTCAATATCCACTCTAAACGGCTTAAACATAATATAGTGCATACATTAAAACACATTTGTGATTATTACCACAGAAGCTGCATGCATTTGCTGCCCCATGGATTAAATCCCATTTATGCATATTTAACTAGTGTAGGATTAGAATTATCACACTTGTCCAATTACTCTTGCCAGTTTCATTTGCATTCTTGCTCTCTTCTCTCCCTCTGTTCCCTTCTCTCCCCTCCTTATTTATAATTTTCCATCTTCGTCCCTCTTCCCATCCAAATTTCATTTGCAAGTTTACAGAGTGATAATTAAATGTAACGGTGGACTGCGTAATTGCATGTTTATCTGAGCTGCAAGATGAAAAATCTTGATGGTACTGCAGCCAAATCTAAGTAAAAATTTCCACTTTATAGATTCAAGTCCCCCTCCCATCGTCTCTTTTCAAATAATAATAGATATGTCCCACTGTTTCAACTTTTTCTAATTCTTTTGAATCTCTTTTCTATTAATATGCAAACAAATTGCTCACAGTAGTAGGGGCTGTAGTAAAAGAGGGAGACACTTAATTTTCCTCTAGCTGCAGGCGAGCATCTGGAAACGGCATAGCGAAACACAGAGGAAAAAAGGAAACATAAAGGAGGAAAGGAAGTTCAATGGGGTGGGGATGGTGAGAGAAAACAGCTGGTGAGGTCTAGCAGTGCTGTGTTTGCAGAAAATGCAGGCAGCTGGTGACCCAGAAACATCTTCTCCTCTTCCAAGCCTTGCTGCAATCACAGCAGTGAGAGGGGAGGGAGTCACTCCACATCCACACTTGGCTAATAAGATGGTGGTTAATTACAATAATGAACAGATAACAAACAAGGAAGAAAAAAATCTGTCCAAAAAGTTAAACTTTGTTCATGCAATGTACTCCATCTGTTCCAGCAGGCTGAGTGAAACAGAAAACAGGTCGCATTTTATGTGGGGTTTATCGCCTTAAGTTGTTTATCTATTGTAAAAATGTTGTTTATTCATGCCCTTTTATTTAAAAATGATAAGAGATGTTTTTACTTTTAATATGCAGCCTAATTGCAAATTAAGCAGCATATTAAAAGCATTAAAAGTAAACAGAGTTAACTCGCGCATCTTAGCCTGCAGGATTTGTGTTCTGATCTCAGCATCAGATTTTCTGCTGGAATTGTTTACTTTTCTGCTTTAACTTTATCTCATCTAAACACAACCTAAGGTACATGTTGCTGATTATATCTGCAGAAGTCACACTCGATGTGGCATTGTTTGGGCATTTGTCATCTTTACATTGTTTAATCTTTGTTTAGAGTACTGCGTTTGACTTTGCAATGATATTATTGGTGCAAATTTTGATAACATTAACCACGATTGCCTTTTCCCAAAACAACATTGTCTGAGGCTTTTGATTTCTTTAATAATCAACCCAAATGAAGAGGCTAAGTGGTTGATTTGAAGCTTTGCTGCATAATTTAATCAGGTTTTCACAGAGCCCCTATGGATGTGTGTACAGTCAAGCTCAATAATGAATAATGTTTTGCAATCTTTGCCTATTTAGTCACAGTCAGATATGGCAATTCAGTTCGGTGTAGCCGCTATCTGCAGAGTGGTTTTCCATCACCTAATAATAAATCCCATCCAATGATTCTGTTAGGCTTTATGAATCTTTAGAGAAACTTTGACTCAATTCATTTTCTGTGAGAGCGCAAATTTCATTTAGCAAACAGATTGCCTTGATGCCAGCTCAGACGCATGCAAACATAATAAACCTTTGTGAATGTGGCTGAAAGGTATGTGCGCGTGTGTGTGTGTGTGTGTGTGTGTGAGAGAAAAGAGAGAGCGAGCGAGAGTGAGGTGTTTTGATGACAAACCTTGGCATTAAAAGCTTAGCAGCACTAAAATGAGGAAATTCTATTGAGGTATTTATTGATAATAAAATGCAGAGCTTCACTTTCACATCAATTTTTATGTGCACGCTCACCCTTAGTCACTAGTGTATCTATTACCATGGCAACGCAGTGTTTTCCTGCACACTTTCCAGAAGCAATTTGCAAATCTCCCCCACGCTTCTATTCCTTCTTTCATCCATTTCATCTATGACTTTGTTATTCTTTTACATTCGTCTCCTCTGTCTTGTTCCCCGTGTAGCCGGCGGTGCAGTAATAGTAGCTCATGAGGCAAACACGCTGTGATACATTTATTAATAAAAATTATAAAAAAATAGGTCTGTTTCTGGGATTAAATTATGCACAGAGAAGCTCAAGAAACATGCATTATAATGAACATGCTGTGCTTTTAGTCAGATTATCTTAGGCCAGATCCTTCACTCCTCCATTGTTTTGCCTTTTTTTATAGATCCCTTCATCTTTATGTTTTCCGCAGCATTTAGCTTATTTGCGTTACTCCTCAAACTCCAGTTTTCTCCTTTCAGCATCTTTTTTTCCTGTGGGCATTATTCAAGCCATTAAAAACAAGTGTGTTTCTCTGGTGTTTTCCCCTGTGTTTATATTATCCACAAAATGCAAACTTCTTTTCAAAAAAAGTTAATATTTTGATTTTATTTTAACTATTTTTTCAATTAAACAGATTTTAAATAATTTCCCCCCAGTGTTCTTACACATTTTATGTGGTTTAACCATTGCTACAAAGGTGGATAATGATGCTCATGTCTGTATGTGCGTTTATCTGTTATCAAAATATCTCATAACCATTAAACAGATTTCATTTTTTTATAAATAAAATAATCAGTGCATTACCTTTTGGAACCAACTTAAATGAGAGTATTTGCATTTCCAGCTAAAATGCAGTGTGAATGCTTATTGCAGAAGAACTTACTGAAAAACAGCTAAAATTTGCTAAAAAAAAAAACATGCTGAAATGTAGCTGAAATGAAAGAACAAGCCTAAATTATCAGAAGAAAGCAGAAAAAAACCCGCTTATTTGCTGAATTAAGTTTAAATTAGCAGAAATAAGCACAAAAATCATGAAATTAGCTACAAAAAGCTGAAAATAGGAAAAAAAAGAAGCTGTGAAGTAGCTGAAAAGGCAGAAAGATGCTTAAATTACCAGAAGGAAGTAGAAAGAGCTGAAATGAGCTAAAAACAATGTGGAATTAGCTGAAAAAGCTAAAATTAGCATAAAACAGTTAAATAGTAGCTGAAATAGTAGAAAAAGCCATAAGAAGCATAACAACCTGAAATTACCATAATAAAGATAATTAGGTTTTTAGTAGCAAAAATTACCACAAAAAACTTGAATTTACCTGAAAACAGCTTAAATTAGCTAAAGAAATGCAAAAAAGCTAGCTAAAAAAAGTAGAACAAGCTTATATTGTAGCTCTCTTGTAAATGAGTCCCCGAGGCTTAATGGGATTAACCTGTCTAAATAAAGGTTGAATGAATGAATATTAGCAGGAGAAAGCAGAAAGAACATATTTGCCCATTTAGGCTGAGAAAGGTAGAAATGAGCACAAAAAAGTGGAAATTAATCTGACAAAAGTTGAAATGAGTGCAAAAAAATTAGAATTAAAAATTGAAAAGGCTAAAACTAGCATAAAACAACTAAATTGTAGCTAAAATAGCAGAAAATAAGCCAAAAGGAGCATAACAAGCTGAAATTAGCAGAAAGAAGTTAGAAGAAGCGCAAAAATGTTGTAGTTTGCAGAATTAATTTGAACGGAGCACAGAACAGCTGAACAGCTGAACAAACAGCTGAAGTTAGCTGGAAAAAAGTTTAAGTTTGAACAAGGAAGTTGAAAGAAGCTGAAACAGAACAAAATGTGAAGGGCGCAGTAAAAGCTTGTAAACAGATCTAAAGATTTGAAGGATGTAAAATGAGCTCAATTCATTTTCTGTGAGGAAAAAAATGGCAGAAAAGGCTAAATATTTCAAAAAGCTAAAGTTGCACCAAAACCAAAAGTCATAGAAGGATTGTCCTGAAAGAGCTGAACGTTATGATCTATGATTTGCTGAAATAGTTTGAAAACTACTGGACAAAAATTGAGCCAAAAAATATACGGAAGAAAAATAGATCACAATTGTGTGAATGCTTCATAAACATTCAAACTACTAAGATGGCCACCACAGCCAGCTGATTGTAGAATAACTCAAATTTTACAGATATTTTTCTGATCAGATTTGGCACGGTAGTAGCTGAGAAAAATTCAGACTTTGTGCATTACTTGTTGCACAATATCTTTGGATTGGATCTTTGGAAGTATTGGAGTCATGTCTGTTTGTCTTTTTGCAAAATCTGTTATTAAACACCAGACAGATAAAAAAATAATTATTGGATCTTCAAATAAATAAATTTTGGACCTGGCCTAATTCAAGCTGGTAGCCACATATATTTGACCTTAGTCCAGTCAAAAATGGCTTCAGGGTTTTATTTATTTATTTTTTTTACAGAAATTGGGCAAAAATATAAAATAATAGTACTGTATTTTTCAGACTATAAGGCACACTTACAATCCTTTAATTTTCTCAAAAATCAACAGTGAGCCTTATAATCTGGTGCGCCTTATGTATGAAAACAGACCCGTTCATTAATATTGCACCTTATAATCCGGTGTGCCTTTTAGTCCGAAAACTACAGTAGGTGAAGTACATCCTCCAAAGCATGCTAGGCCTTAAATATGTTTTTCTAGTTTTTTTTTTTCTTCCACTGATTTTGAGTATTGCACACATTAAAGTTTTTATCAAGTGCGAGAAATATTTTCACAATGGAGCACATCTTTTGTCCGTGTTCTTAAATATTTTATCTTGTTTGTGCAATGCTTCCAATTTCCCCGTTTTTCGTCTTACCTAATCTCACCTTGCTTATTATCTTCACTCTTAGCTTATAGTCTCAGTTTGAATCATCCTCTCTGTCTCTGTCGCTCCCACCATCATTCCTTTCAACTCTTCCCTTGAGTTCTATAAACATAAATATTTCTGGTGTCTGCCACCGCAGATATCCGGTGCGAGTCTGTCACCACAGTCATTTCGATGCTAATTTTTCTGGCATCTGTGTTAAGTAAATTCACTTGGACAAACAGTCATCAGCTCCAGAGGACCCAGGTCTCTTGTTTTGATCCTTCCATCCTCCAAACCTGTTTTTCCCCAGAGCCGGCCCATTAGAAACGGAAGCCAGGCGCATTCAGTAACCACATATTGGCACGTGTACACACAAAGACATGCACAAGTATTTATTCTTTGCAGGGCAAACATGCAGACGGTGTGTGCATACACAATGCAGCGTATAGTACGAAGAACAAAACTGTGCAACAAAGCCTGTAGCACACATGCACAAAAAGAGAGAAACTCAAACTTAAACAAGAAGTAATAACTAGTTCAAAACAAGTAAATGTTTACTTAGAAACTCAGTTTTTAATTAAAATTTGTTGTTTTGCAGACAAATATAGGATCACTCTCTGTAGACACCTGGATGTGTGAGTCTGTATACCAAGGAAAGAAAGTGTGTATGAAAACCAAACGTAGTTCTGGATAGAGAACACAACCTTAACATTTGTGTTGCTCCCAGTGTAAAGGGATTCCAGGGGAATCCTCCGCAATGCAGCATTGTTGTGCGGAGTGGAGCCCCGTAGCCCTCGGATGCAAGCTCATATAGATATTCAAATATAACAAGAGTTATTTATTCCTTCTGCAGCCGCAATGCACTTCCTGCATCACAGAGATTAAAGTCACTTGCAGAGAAAAGATGATCCACTCAAATTGTGATTACAAACATCCGTAGAAGAAAACAACCACAGCCAGCACAATGTGTACCGGTAGTTGTGCTCACTGTCTGACAAAGTGTATCAGGATGCTCTTTAGTATGTGTCAGTGCATTAATCCAAATTTGCTGCATGCAGGATCATACAGAAACTGCTTAGGAGACAATTTCACTTCTTATTCTCTCGCTTTCCCCCCCATTCACCAACTGTTTTCAGTGTTAGGTGAAAGCTCATGATGCATCCCACAGTTTTTGTGCCATTTCAACAAATCACAAATCAAAACGTTTAGCTCCTTCAGGAGAAGGGTGCTGTGACTTTTTGTATTGGTGCAACCTTAGCTTCTTGAAATATTTAGTCTTTTCTGCCATTTTTTTTCCTCGTACAAAATGAATTTAGCTCATTTTAAAACATCCTTCAAATCTTTAGATGCGTTTACAACATTTTACTGCTTCTTTCAGATTCCTTGTACAAAATAAATAAATAAATAAATCTGCTACTTTCAACTAATTTCAGCTGCTTTGTGCTTCCTTAAGCTTCTTTCTGCTAATTATATATTTTTTATGCTTCTTTTAACTTCTTTCTGCTAATTTCAGCTTGTTGTACTCCTTTAGCTTATTTCTGCAAGTTTCAGCTTTTTTCTACTATTTCAGCTACTACCGGTATGTAGCTGTTTTATGCTAATTTAGCTTTTTCTGCTAATGCCACATTTTTTGCACCCATTTCAACTTTTTTCAGACTAATTCGGCAAAAATGTGTTCTCTCCTCTTCCTGCTTGTAATTTCAGCTTCTTTCTGCTACTTTTCAGCAGGTTTTTTTTTTTTTTGTTGCCAATTTCAGCTTTTCCAGATAATTTCCACTTTTTTGTGCTAATTTCTACTTCTTTCAGCAGTGTTCTTTTGGCTTCCTTCTGCTAATTTAAGCTTGTTCTAAATTTTCAGCTACTTTATTGTAGACTTTTTTTTAGATAATTTCAGCTGTTTTCAGATAAATTCAAATTTTTTGTTTTAATTTCTGCTTCTTTCAGCCTAATTAACTTATTTATGCTAATTTCAGCTTGCGCTCCTTTCAGCTTTTTTCTGATAGTTTCAACTTTTTCTGCTATTTCAGCTACTTTATAGCTGTTTTATGCTAAATTAAACTTTTTCAGCTAATTCCAAATTTTTTAGCTCATTTCGGCTCTTTCCACTTCCTTCTGGTAGTTAAAGCTTCTTGCTGCCTTTTCAGCTATTTTTCATCTATTTTTTTTCTCATTTCAGCTTTTTTTTGGCTAATTTTCCAATGTTTGTGTTAATTTCTGCTTATTTAAACCTAATTAATCAAATATGAGTTATTTCTGCTTTCTTTTGCAAACTTCAGCTTGTTCTTCCATTTCAGGTACATTTCGGCATGTTTTTAGCTAATTTAAGCTGTTTTTAGCTAATATCAGCTATTTTCCAGCAAGTTCTTCAGCAATAAGCATTCACACTACATTCAATTGCAAGAAATGCAATTTTTCTAGTTTCTTTTATAACTTTTTTAATTCTGAAAATGTGCAACATCAAATTTTAACCCCACTGAAGTGAATTATATTGTGAAGGCAGGATGTACAAATAATATTCACTACAATTTGACAATAATTAAACACTCAATTGTTAAGGCACTTTTACACACTGGTTTTAACATGAGCAAAAGAAGCTGTGAAAGAAATGTTTTCTTATGTGTCATAGAAATTAATATTAATATGTAGTAAGTGTAGCTAGACACATGCAAATGCAACATGGTTAATTACATTCTAATGTGCAGATTAAAAAAGGTGAGGTGCTAAAACAGACTGCGCTGAATTGTTGGCTGTCAGATGAAAATAAACACTTGATGTTTGTCTGTGGGGCTTCTGCTGCATTTTTCAGTGCCAAGCTACAGGTGGGCCGACTGAAAATCTTACCAGGATTATTTTCCATTTTAAGTGTAGAATTTAAAATATTGCCACATGCTGAAAAATTGGTTTCTACCCTTTGGTTAAAATAAAAGTATCTGAAATACCTTAAAACTGACAAAGTAATAATAAGAAAAGAAGTCACTGGTTTTGAATAATAATGAAGAAACTGACCTTGATAAAAATGATGGTACCCAGAGAAAAGGTTGAAATATATTGACTATAGAGACGTATTAAACTAAGATGTGTCCTATATTCTACACCACAGGTGTCTTAAATTTAGTAATCAGTCATTTTGTCTAATCAAAAGGGAAAAGTAGTCACTGAGCTGTTTCTTTCATGGTCCAGTGAGGAAAGAGGAAAATAAGTATTTGAACATCCTGCGACTTTTCAAGTTCTCCCATATAGAAATCATGGAGGGGTCTGAAATTTTCATCTTAGGTGCATGTCCACTGTGAGAGACAATCTAAAAAAAAATCCAGAAATCACAATGTATGATTTTTTTAAAATTTACTTGTGTGTTATTGCTGAAAATAAGTATTTGAACACCTGTGAACATCAATGTTAATATTTGGTCCAGTAGCCTTTGTTTGCAGTTACAGAGATCAAATGTTTCCTGTAGTGTTTCACCAGGTTTACTGCAGCAGGATTTTGGCCCATTCCTCCACACAGATCTTCTCTAGATCAGCCAGGTTTCTGGGCTGTCGCTGAGAAACACGGAGTTTGAGCTCCCTCCAAAGATTTTCTATAGGGTTTATTTCTGGAGACTGGCTAGGCCGCTCCAGAACCTCGATAAGCTTCTTATGGAGCCACTCCTTGGTTCTCCTGGCTGTGTGCTTCGGGTCATCGTCATGTTGGAAGACCCAGCCATGACCCATCTTCAATGCTCTAACTGATTGTGTGGGGTGGACCGGTGTCTTTATGCAGCTAACGACCTCAAACAGGTGCTTCTAATTTAGAATAATAAATTAAAGTTGCTGATTGGCAGGTGTTCAAATACTTATTTGCAGCAGTAACACACACATAAATTATTATAAAAAATCATACATTGTGATTTCTGGATTTTTTTTTTAGATTATGTCTCTCACAGTGGACATGCACCTAAGATGAAAATTTCAGACCTCTCCATGATTTCTACGTTGGAGAACTTGCAAAGTCGCAGAGTGTTCAAATACTTATTTTCCTCAATGTATGTCACTATAACAAATTTTGCTGGATGATTAATTGTCTCAGAAATTATTGTGATAAACTATAATATTGTTTGAAATTTGACAATAATTAGTAATTATAAAGTGATAAAGCCAATAAATGAAAATGAGGTTGATAATTTTCATTTATCATGCAATTAATTAGATTTACAGTTTATTGCAACAGGCCTAGGCATGTACTGCACTGAACATTGACCACAGAAAGCCAAGGATACAGTTGTCCTAAAAGCTTAGAAAGAAAATTAAAGTTAAAGACTAAAAGACCATCTGCAAGCAACTTGATGTTCCTGTGGCTACAACTTCTCAGATTATTCTGAAGTTTTAAGGAGCACAAATCTGGTAACAACTTTCCTGGACATGGCTATAAAAAGAAAACTGAGGACAGAGACAGATAATATGAACAGTAAACAAGGAGTTCAGAACAATGTCCAAAAAAATTAGAGTTGAACTCCAAGGTCAAAGGTCATCAGTATCAGATCACCTAGCAACGTGGATCTAACGGAAGACAACTGAGGAGGACACCAGTGTTATAAAAATTAAAATGAAACAACACTGAAAGTTGTCAAAATGCACACTGACAAGCACGAAGCTTCTGGGAAACTGTCTTCTGAACAGATGAGACAAAATCAGAGCATTTTGCATCAAGACACATCAGCTCTGTCACTGACACAAAAGTGAAACATACAAAGAAAGAATCACAGTACCTACAAAGAAACATAGAGGAGGATTGGTTCTGCTCTAGGTGCATCTGGCACAGGATGTCTTGAATCTGTGCAGGGTAAATTAAAATCTCAAGACTATCAAGGCAAACTTGAGCAAAACACTCTTGATTGCAGTGATTGCCTCAAAAGGTCATGCAACAAAATATTAGGAGTAGTCGTTTTTTAAAATCAAGACCAATTTCATTAGTTTTAGAAATGTGTTTGTTGAACCACATTCAAAAACAATGTCTAATTTGAAATTTGATTTGTAGCACATTTTTATTAAATTTTTTTGGCAGATTTTGTTTGTCTTCGGTGGCCATTGTAGGTTTTCTTTTCTGTAATGAAACGCTATAAGTTTCTCAGCATCCGTGTATTCATACATATAATTTGATCTGTGTACATGCTGTATGTGCTTTTTACATTTTTTTGCTTTATTTCTTTCTCATTCAGGCATTTCTTTTCATGCTCATTTATTCATTACAGTTTACCCACCTCAACTTCTCCTGAGAACACGTTCTTTTTTTCTGTCTCTCACTCTGTTGCCCGAAGGCCTTGGTCCTCCCAATCACGTTCTTTTCCTGTCATTACTCTTCATCTTTATATTTTATGTTATCACTTTTCTCAAGCTCTTTTATCTCGCCGTCTTCTTGCTTCCATTTTCTCTTCTCTCCCTCGAGGGTTCATCTTCACCACCGAGATCAGGGGCCAGGCACTCAATATCTTCCCACCTTGTCGTGTAGCAGGAAGGCCACCATCCCAGCTTTGTTGTGTTGACACATTGATCTTCTGTACTGTGGCATGTAGATATGAGAGTATGTGGGTAGAAGAGAGGCGTGGAATTGTTTGAGAATCAATGTTGGTTTTGATTGATATACAGTGTGGCTTATGTGATTTCTCAAGGTGCCTTGGTAGTACTAAAAAGTTTACTTTATTTCATAAACTAAATTGTTTCATTTGAAATGCAAATTACTTTGGTAGAAAATTATTTAATTTCTTTAATATTTGAAGTTCAAGTTCCAGTTACATTTGAAATGCAAGATTCAAGAATTTTATTTCAGATAGAATATACAGTGCATTCAGAAAGTATTCACAGTGCTTCACTTTTTCCACATTTTCTTATTCCTAGTTGTATTAAATTAATCTCTTTCCTCAAAATTCTACACACGATACCTCATTATGACAATGTGGATTTCTTTTTTTTTTTTTTAGATTTTTGTAAATTTATAAAAAATAGAAAACTAAGAATTCACATTGTCATACAGGTTATTGGTTGATAGTTGGATGGAGTTGTCCCTTTCTGGGGGTCTTTCATGATCAGGACTGTCCGGCCTTGGATCAACTACTCTGGTTGGGACCCTTCCATTAGCAGCTGGACGTTCATGGAGAACAATCATTTTCTTGAGCCAGTAGGTGTTGATCACGTCAGGCCCAGGTGCAGTCTTGATCTTCATTCCTGAAGCTCTATCTTGGATGTCTGTCACTGTAATGGCTGGTATTGCTCAGGCTCAGCTCTGGGTGGATCTACCCTTATGTTGTCCCTCTGCCGTTGAGTGTACACTCTGGATGGTGTGGTGGAGAATACCATTTATTCTCCTTCTACTTCTTGAGTGTACCACTTTAAGGTGAGTAGCCAGAGCTTTAAGGCATTGTTTGGCACTCTCTAGACTAGAGCCTCGGATATGATCGCTGTGTTACCTTGAGCCTAGTGTCCATCTTTCTTCTGTGGTGGGCAATGCACCTTATTGATTGGCTTGATCTGTTAGCCAAGCAAATCAAGGATCTCTGTGCCTTTGTTGTATGGTGTCAGTAGAGATATGTAGCAATGCTGCATTCACATCTTCAAGCAGACTTTCAGAAGATACATGTTTTTATTTAGTCTTGGCAAGGGGTTCAGGTTATAGGTGCCTATCTTGATCACAATTTTCATTCTCAGGTCAGCTGGCCTTTTATCAGTTACTCAGCACTTCTCAGTGGGGCTTGGTCTGATGATGGGGATGATGGTATGTCGCCCCTGACCTTCCATCTTGGCTCCCCGTTGCATAGCATCTTTGTTGTACCTGATTTATCTCAAAGTGCGATAGCAGATTCCTCACTTGAATGTTGGAACACTGGGTCTGAAGTTGTTCCTGGGTCAATCTGGATGGGTATCAAAGTTTCCATAGTTTCCACATCATTTCCATATATATTCCCATATATAATCCTGGACACCTGATATTCCTGCACCAATGTTGTGTGACTTCAACACGCACGCACACACGCATGGACACAAAGAACAAAAATTTAAATATAACACTTAGTTTTTGCTCCCATTTTTCATGAGCTGAGCTCAAAGATCTAAGACTTTTTCTATGTACACAATAGGCATTTTTCTCTTAAATATTGTTCACAAATTTGTGTAAATCTGTGTTAGTGAGCACTTCTCCATTGCCAAGATAATCCATCCACCTTGCAGGTACGGCGTGTCAAGATGCTGATTAGACAGTATGATTATTGCACAGGTGTGTCTTAGGCTGACCACAATAAAAGGCCACTCTAAAATGTGCAGTTTTATCACACAGCACAATGCAACAGATGTTGCAAGTTTTGAGGGAGTGTGCAATTAGCATGCTGACTGCAGGAATGTCCACCAGAGCTGTTGCTTGTGAATTGAATGTTCATTCTCAATCATAAGCTGTTTCCAAATGCTTTTCATAGAATTTGGCAGTACATCCAACCAGTCTCAAAGCCTCATTGGAGGCATGAAGTGTTGTTCTTTTTTAAATGTGAGCAACTTGCATCTCCAAGTTGAACATGTTGAGTGCTGACAACAAAGTCCATGCTCAATAATCCAGGTATACAATCCAACATTTTTCAGTCAGGTCATCTGGACAGTTTCTTTTTTTTGTGCTGAAACATTTTGCCTTTGATCCAGAAGGCTTCATCTGTCAAGGAAACACACTGACTGATGAAGCCTTCTGGATCAAAGGCAAAACATTTCAGCACAAAAAAAGAAACTGTCCAGATGACCTGACTGAAAAATGTTGGATGTTGAGTGCTGCTTTTGTTAAGCTCATTGCATTTTGAGTCTGAGCTGCAGTCAAAGCTCAGAAATTGGCTGCCTGAGGATAAATGATTAGATAAGGATGCTAAAGTTGCCCTTCATCTTTCATAATTGTCCTTTTCCACTGCTTCACACTTAAAGCATAAACAGATAAAAGCATTGATAGAAAGATTAATGGCGAGAATTTACGACTGGACACAACAACAACAACAACAATGTGTCAGAGGCCTTTTGTGGGTGAAATGAATCAGTAAAGTGTGTGCACAATGAACACGAAGGCTACCGGGTCAATACACACAGGCTGCAAAGCCAGCTGTGGGAATAGTCAAGACAGGATGCGTTTTCTCTTCTTGCTGAAAACACACCAGAGACTGTGGGTTTAACCGTTTGATCTCCGTCTCTTCTCACAGGTTTCAAAAGAATACATTTGGCTCTTCTTTTCAAACGTGTCATTTAATTAAAAATGATAGTTTACACTGATGTGATCTACCCAGCATGTGGATAGAATTTAATATAGCTATCAAATCTATGTATAGTTTTTATGTTTTGTAATGTAAGGGGCTTTAAAATGCTATTTTGGTTAATATTTACTTGAATTAAGGGCACTAAATTGAAAGGTTCAAGCCTCTCAAATTATAAATAGTAGCCAGCTTCTCTAATTATCATCCACAAATAAAAAAAAACTTGCATGGTGGAAGTGAGACAGGGGCAATTTTAATTTTTCATATCTGAGGCAATGTAAGTTTGCCTTACCGAGGAAATGTCACGACAGATTTATGTCAAGCTCACATGTCGTCGGCCACCAACCACCAAGCAGCAGCCCTATCCTTATCTGAGGTCATTTCAGATCAGCTCTTTCTCTCATTTCTTCCTGACTCCTTTTCCTGATTAATTTCTTAATCAACTGCAGATTAATTACACATCACTTTAGATTACTTCCCTTTGCAATTAATGCCTGGAAGCACTGACTCTTGACCTTGTTAGCTCTGATATTTTTTCTTTTTCTTTTGGTGTGACTGGCTTTAAAGTTTGTTTACGCCACATCAAGGTACAGTTTGTGCTTTGTGTAGATTTCCCTCTCTCGTTTATTTGTGCTTAGACATATATTTTGTTTTTTTCTGCTCTTTCCTCTGTCACACTCTATGTAACGGTGGATTTAGGTGTGCCCTTTGAAGCTTTTAGCTTTTGCCATATTCTCTCCAGCTGAGTATGCATCTGTCCTATACAATTTTAGCACAACTTCCTGTGACTGTGTGTGTGTGAGCAGTGTCCTCTATGTTCTCTGTGCAGGGACTAGAGTGATGCAGGATGCTGGTCCAGCAGGGATGTGGCTCCAGGCTTTCAATGCCATACGCTGTAATTGTCAAGATGCGTCACCGAGTGTGTACAGGAACAAATCAGTAAGACACAAACAAACAGAAAAAGTTTCATGTGAGACTTTTCCCTCGGCTCCTGCAATCAAAACTTTAACCTGTTATCTCAGTTATCTCAGTTCAGACACAGTGAGGCTATCATATAAAATGTAAATAAAACTGAATGCAATGATTTGCATATCTCAAAAACTCACATTTTATTCAGAATGGATCAAAGTTGTTGTTTTTTCATTTGGCTGTCATTCCAGTGGGGCTGCAGGAGTAACAACAGTGAGCGAATTTGCATGAAAAATTTATCGTTTTACGCCAGATGCCCTTCCTGCTGCAACCTGGGCTCAAACCAACAGTTTTAGGATTATAAGACCTCAGTACTGCCCACTGAGATACAACCCTTCAGAATGAAACTTAGTAAACATGTAATCTTAAAACTATGAATTGTACCCTCTTACAGAAACACTAAGATATCTAGACTTTGATGGCCTCGACACATCTTGAGGTAGGACAGTGCCAACAAAAGGTTATAAAAATAAGTAGTACAAATAAGAAAAAGCATGAGGAGCATTTCACAATTTATTACATTACTGGGCAACAGGTTAGGAGGACTGGGTATCAAAAAGAACATTTTAGAGAGACTGAATCTCAGAAGTAAAGGTGTGCAAAAATTCATGAGTCTGTGAACAACTGCATCTGGAAATATATGTTCCTCAATAGAAAATTAGGAAGACTAAATAGCCCATAATCTACAGTAATACGGAGGTGTCTGATGGTGCATTAGTGCCTATAGCGGGGGCATCTTACACATCTAGAAAGGTACCATCAATACAAAAAAGTAAATGCAGGTTTTAGAACAACATATGATCCTATTCAAACAATTTTCACAGAAGTCCTCACCTATTTCATCGAGGCTTTACCTTTGAAGAGTCCTCATCCTGAACAAACCTACCAGCATTACCGACCGCTCATCAATTAAAAACATTTAAAAATAAAAAATCCAGCAAAGATGACAGGATTGTTGAGCAGTTAGTCTTACATCAAAGATTGAGATGATGTTCTCCTCTAAAGCCTCGAGCAGCCGGTCTTCTCCGTTCCTTGACATTTACACTGCTGTTAAAAGAAGAAGGGGTTCCTCAAAGTGGGAAATGCGACCCTGTCCCAGTACATTTTATTATTGCATTCTGATTTTATTTACATTTCTTACGTCACAAGTTTTTATAAATTGGAGTTGGACATTTTAAAGCAATAATAGAAGCTAAGACACAATTTTAGTGTGAGAATGAATAAAACTAGACACAGCTGAGGGATTATCTTGAACTACCATAAATAACTTACAATGTGTTAATTTGCTCTATTTTTTATTTTTTTTTACACCTTTTCTTGTAGACTTTAGTTATTAAATGTACCGACACCAATATTAAATGACACGAAGCAGGTCCTGGCCTTGGAATTTATGACATTTTTACTCTGTCTTACCTTGGTTTGAGAAATATCCTATAAATGACTTTACAAAATGTATTTTTGAAGACTTCTGTGATGATTAATTGAATCCAAAGATGAAATAGTTTCAAATCAATTGATTAAAAAATGGTCAGTTCATTCTCTCTCAACTATGAACCCAGCTAAATATAATAGTTTATGATGTGCATTTTGTAAGTTATAGCCCCATTATGGAACAGAAGATGAAAGAGCAGAGTATTCATTAGGGTGGTGCTAACCGAAAGTTATTTAACTGATGATATGTCTTCATGAACATAAAAAACACTATGTGGACAGGTTAAAAGGCTGAAAACAGTTTTGTTCCCCTCTTACATTGAATGGTGTCTTTGCATCATTACTGTAGTTGGATGTAGTAAATCTCGCTGCTTCATTTGCAACCAAATCATTCCTCCTCCGTGTATTTTTCACTTTTACTCACTTTCATTCCCTTCTCACGTATTTGAGGATAGTGAAAATGGAAGACAGTAAATAGTTGTTCAGATGTTTGGGAAAACAGTTTTAGACAAGTTTTCAATACATTTTGGCTTTTGAAATTACTCAAGATAATCTGCAAACAATAACAAAAATAACATTTTTATATTTTCCAAATGACTGAAAAAATTAGATTAAAATGCTGCACTTGTTCAAGATATATTTTAGAAGGAGATAAACAGAAAGTAATGATGCTTTGATCATTTTCTTCTTAGAACCTAAACACACTGTATTAATTTTACAGAGATGTTGGCATTCATCAGTATTATTCTCTTTGAAATACATTCCTAACATTTCATATTATTTGTAGTTATGTTCTTTGCTTATTGATCTATGATGATGTTGCATCATTATATTGCACTGGCCTCTAAGATGCTCCAACAAAGTAAAATAATCACCTGCCCAGTAGTCAATACACAACAGGCATTTCATTTAGAATTCTGGATTATAGACAATAATCCCTCACTAAATTTTAATCTCATCTGAGACTCCCTGAACAGCCTTCTGAATGTGGGCTCCCATGACTAATGCTGACTTTTCTTTAGATATACACCTGGAACTTTGAGTAATCGTACACTCCAGCAGCAGCCGTGAGCCTAAATTCTTATTTTTACTTGACAGTTAAGCATTTGATAATATGCCCCCACAAAACATGAATTTATGAATCTGAAGATTGCTCCTGGCAAAAAGATTAATGTCAAAACACTATCTGAGCTGAATGGTCGTTTTTTTCTCTCAAACCAAACTATTTGTCTATTTTTGAACTAGTTCTTTGAATGCTACTGTATTTTTTCCTTTCTTTTGCCTTTTTATGCTCTCGTTTCTGCTTCTGAATATTAAAACACAATGTGGACAGCCAAAAAAGTCCTTGCTCAATAATCCAGGTATACAATCCAACAATTTTCAGTCAGGTCATCTGGACAGTTTCTTTTTTTTGTGAACAATGTGGACAGGTTTCCTGAATTTGCAAGTAAGCGCACAGTTTGGTGTGAGTGAGGCATTAAGACAATGAGGAAAAGTGAACGCCCACTTAGTTAGACACAGATGCCTAAAACATTACCTCCTACTTCTCATTACGTATCATGTAAAAAAAAAAAAGGTGAAGATACATTCAGAATACAGACCCTTTCCAAAAAATTAGAATATCATGGAAAAGTTGTTTAACTTTCATAATTCCATTCAAAAAGTTAATCTTTAATAGATGATAGATTCAGGGCCCACAATTTAAACGATTTCAAGTATTTATTAGTTTATTTTTACATACTTTGGGCTTCCAGCTCATGACACCCACGAAAACAGGATTTCAAAAACAATTAGAATACTGTGGAGATATCAGCCCACACTACTCAGTTTTTACAGAAAAAAAGAAAGAAATTAGGATCACAACAAATCAATCAAAATATGATACTTTCAAAACGATATGTCAATCTTCAATACTTGGTTGGGAATCCCTTTGCCTTAATCACTGCCTCGATGTGATGTGGCATTGAGGCCTGTGGCATTGACTGGGAGTTATGGAAGCCCAGATTTCCTTGATGTTTGCTGTCAGCTCTTCTTTGTTGTTGGGTCTGGTGCCCCTCATTTTCCTCTTGAGAAGACCCCATAGATTCTCAATGGGGTTTAGGTCCGACGAGTTGGCTGGCCAATCAAGCACTGTGGCATGGGCATCAAACCAGGTTTTGGTGCTTCTGGTGGCATGGACAGGGGCCAGGTCCTGCTGGAAGATGAAATCTGCATCTCCATACAGATCCTCAGCAGAAGGAATCAGGAAGTCCTCTAAAACATTCTGGTAGACTGTTGCGGTGACCTTGGATTTAAGAAAGCAGAGTTTACCAACACCTGCACCGGACATTGCACCCCAAATCATGACTGACTGTGGATATTTCACACTGGACCTCAAGCAGTATGGACTCTGTTCCTCACCCTTCTTCCTCCAAACCCTTGGACCTTGATTTCCGAATGAAAGGTGCATTTTACTTTCATGGAAAAAGTGGACCGAGGAACCAGACAGTTGTAGTCCATCTCTGGGATACGTCTGAATGTGGTGGCTTTTGAAGCTGTGACTCCCGTCTCATTCCACTCTTTCTGGATCTCTGCCAGATTCTGGAATCTTCTCTGTTTGATAATTCGCTGAAGCCCACGGTCATATCTTTTGCTGGTGCATCTTCTCCTGCCACATTTTGCCCTTCCACTAGACTTTCCATTGATATGCTTGGACACAGCACTCTGTGAACAGCCAGCCTCCTTAGCTATGAACTTTTTGGGCTTACCCATCCTATGGAAGGTATCAATGATGGTCTTCTGGCCAGTTATGCCTGCAGTCTTCTCCATATTGAACCAAACTGAGACAACTGAACCAAACTGAAGCAATTTAATGACACCTGAGGAAACCTGTGCAGGTGCTTTGAGTTTAGTAGATGATTAGTGTGTCACACTCAGTTTAAAACATTCATGCCCTGCAACATTTGGGCTGATTTCTCCACAGTATTGTAATTTTTTGAATTCCTGTTTTCATGGGTTTCATGAGCTGGAAGCCTAAATTATGTAAAAATAAACAAATATATAATTGAAATTGTTTAAATTGTGATCCCTGAATCTATCATCTATTAAAGAAAAACTTTTTGAAAGGAATTATGGAAGTTAAACAACTTTTCCATGATATTCTAATTTGTTGGAAAGGGTCTGTAGTTGGAACAGCACAATTTCCACATTTGAGTTTTTTCTTCTCCTAATCATGTGTGCACATGGTGGTTTTTTTATTTGTCCTCTATGGGTTGGAAATGTGATTATCTTTGATACACTTCACAGTAAATTTAGGATTTTTGTATTCAAAACTACATTAAAAGACACAAAGTCAGACATTTTTATTAATCCTTTTTGTCTGTACATAACAAAATCAGAAAATTAGATGAAGATTCTTTTAGGTGTTTGGCATTGAAGTTCTTTATGATGTAGAAGTAGGTCGTCTTTATTGTCCCACATCATTTATTGAGACATAATGTGATGTTCTCGGAGGACGTTCCCTGCCTGGGCTCTAAAGATAATGTAGCATGTTGCCTGCTGATAATTAAAAAATAACAAGCTAAAGGCTGTTTGAAAACTCAGTTGATGTGACCTAATTGACCGGAGTGCTCTGGCAGAGCACCAACACTGCACACTGCCACTCTGCTGTCAATGCTCTCTGACTCAGAATTTAGCTTTTCATCAGAGCATTGAGCTAACAACAAGCCTTAAGCTGTCAATGCAATAAATAAGATCAATCTCACATCTTTAGATTGTGGAAAGCCTGTTTGTGACTGCATGGAGAGATTTTCCTTCTCATATACAACATACAGTTGTTTGATCACTCATTTACTCTCCCAAAAATATATAAGACATCAGTCTCCAAGATTGTTCAGAGCTCTAAAATCCAAGACAACTGGTACTGGGAATAGTATTGTTTGGATTTTATCCAAGTGGTTATTGTTGTCATGATCCAATTAAAAATTTATTAGTATCTTTATGGTGCACAATCCTTTGTAAAGTTTGAAGGCTTCACAGCTTCTTGTCTTGAAACACTCTCCTCTGGATGTACAATATATTGGAATGCCTCACATATATGTAATATGTTTGTTACTTCAACAAAATGCTTTATGGTTATACTTCCAGTGCTGTACAAAAGTTCAGGCAAATTAAAAAAAAATATGACTAGAAGGCTTTCTCTAGTTTTTTTTTTTTAATCATTTACCAAACCAAAGGTAATGAATAAAAAATATATTTGAATCAAATCAACATTTACTGTGGCTAGCCTTGAAGGCTTGAAAACACAAGCTCTGTGTAAACTTTCACACAGTTTTCAAAGGTCCTTGGCATGTTGGTTGTTTCAGCCATTTTGGAGAGCAAAGTTCAGATCTTCTGTGGATGGAGTCTGACTCCTCTCTTTTTAAGTAATCCCAGAGAAACTGAGTGATGCTGAGATAAAGATGCATGTCATCGCTTTCAGGATATCTTGTTACACTGAAGCTAGTTTTAACAACATTGATTGTATGCTTAGGATGATTATCCAGCTCTATAAAAAATAGATAATGGATAAGAATACACTAGTGTTTCTCAGCACTGAGAACCTCATTAATCCTGATTGAACCTCCAACTCCATTTTCAAAATGGCCAACAAATTGTGTTCTGCTACAACCAAATGTTACATAATTTTGAACCATCAGCCCACCTGTCACTTTTATGCACGTCAATTCTTATGATTTTTGTACATAGTTTGGTCTGTCATTGCAGTTATTTTTCTTCAATCTACATTAATTCAGTTCAATTCAAAAATACTGTATTAATCCCAAAAGGAAATTAAATGTTGTAGCTCATCATCCTGGATTCATTAGAGTTGTTATAGATGCTGATGGCTGTGGGCAGGAAGGATCTCTTGTAGCAGTCTGTCTTAGAGTAGATCTGAAGAAACTGTTTGCAGATGTTGATCTGTCTACTTGGACTTGGTGGGTTTCTCAGTCTTCTTGGGTAGCAGGACCACCTGAATCTTTGGCAGAACTCCTCCCTGAGCAATGGCCACTCCTCCCAGCAGCTTGTTGATCTTCTCGTTATTGCGTACAACCAGCTGCAGGTGTCGGGATGATCCTGGTGTTCTTGTAGTCACGAGCTGCGTTTCCCACCAGCTGCAGGATCTCAGCAGTCAGGTACTCAAGCACCGCCGCCAAGTGGATGGAGATGTGTCCACGGCACCTCTTCTTTTTTTTTTTTAACTCATTTGTGATTTTAGGCTGTAGCTGAGGTATTATTTGAGCTTTTAAGATGTTAATCAGCTGCTCCTGATTGTAAAAACCACCTTGTTGTCATGGTTACGCATCATAACATATGTCCAAAAGCATAAAGGTTTCAGTAAAAATCCTTCCTGCTGCAAAGCATCTGATATCAGAGGAAATAATCACCCCCCCACTCCAAAAAAAAAGGTATTTACATCCAGAAAAAAGAGGAATTAAAGTTGTCAAAAGTAACATCCCATAATGAAAGTAACAGAGCTGCTCCAATATGCAGCCACCTTGAGTGGCACAATTCTAGAACAATAAAGGCCACTTTCAATAATGACCACTTTTAGCTAGATTTCTCGGGATGGTGGGTGGGTGTACTTGGTTCTCAGGTTCCTGCAAGTTCTAAGCTCGTAACATTCTGGATATGCTCTGCTTCTGAAGCATGCTTTTGCTTTTTCATTCTTGACAGACCACTGTGTCTACTGTCCGCAGAAATGCCCATTTTCTTTGTGCTTCTTTCAAAGAGCTTGAACAGCACATCCTGAAACTCCAGTCTGCTTTGAAATCTTTCCCTGGGCGAGACCCAGCTGATGTGTTGTAACTACCCAAAGTCTCGTTGCTGTGCTCAGTGTTGCCATGGTGTTTGGCCTGTGACACGCAGCGCTGCCATCACCACACCTTAACATCACAGTTTTATCATTTCTTACTCAGTTTTAAGCCTCCTACTCTCCTGTATCAATTTCAGTTAATGACTATGTTCCAATAAACACATAAAAATATGATCCATTAGCACATTTGGTATAATTAGTTAATCATACACATGACTAAACCCAACAAAATCCCTGACATTATCCAATTGTTGAAGTTACTGAATGTGAGAGTAAATGGTAATCATTCCAGATATTAGATTTGTTTTTCCTGTTAGCTCATTTTATAAATTAATAGAAAATAAATAATTACAAAATGAGATTGTGAAAACATTATTATTTACTAGCTTTTTAGCCCATATTTGCCTGTATCTTTTGCACAGTATACTGTGTATCTAAGACACAGAGCAAATGTATAACAGTATTACATTTACATACAGTACATTTTCTCAAGACATAAGCACATTTTATTATAAATGTTTATCATTAACAAGTGGTTGTGTAATGCAGAGCCATTATAGCTGTTTATGCTTTTAAATATTCATAAGTTTGAGCTTAGAGCACAATTTAAAACCTAACTCAACACTACAGACACTGCCTCCGACTTGCTAATGCAGGCACTAAACAGCCGCTTTACTCCTTTTATGTCCTCTTTCTCTTGTTCTCCTAGTTTCAAAATTTAATTTTAGATTAATTTACGCACTTGCATGTCAGTTTGAATTGCACTGATCTCGGGTTTCACTGTGCGCAGTGTGACAGCCTGTGGCGTCTTGCCCTCGAGGATGGCGAGCAGTCAAAACCTTGGCCATCATTACATTATGCAGCTAATGTAATCACAGGTAGAAGACATGCTGGCTTTGTGTAAGCGTCGATGAGTGTGTGTGGGTTTGTGCACCAATGCATGTATTGTTGCTGCAGGAGCTGATGTATATATCTGTGTGCGTGTCTATGTGGTTATATGGGAAGATTTTATGGTGCTCTCTTAAGTCAGCATGTCTCCGAGCTTGGGCGCCTCATGGGCCGGACCTTCAGGATCTGCATGAGCGCATTGCCAAAAGACTGCCAGAGCTCCACACTGTAATGATGCCCCAAAGACGGCAGACCTCTCTTCACTTAGCAGTCTTACTCCCGTAATCCTAGTTTTATTGAATAGCTTGATACTGTGTAGTCAGGGGCTGAGATCTTTTCAGTGCTTCCATTCCTGCAACGACACACACACAACGTGCTGGAGTTCCATTAGTGGGCTCAGTCAAGTGTAGCTTGATATGTAGTTGATATTTCATGAAGCTAGATCAATGTCCTTCTTGTCTCACTTCAGAATTGCCTTTTTATTGTTATAGATCAAACAGAAAGAACCCATGGTTGAGAACATTTTGATGAAAGACAATCTGCGGTGTCTCTGTTATGACCGTGTTTTTTTCCACCCAAAATATACACACGTCAAACTTAAATGTACACGCTGAACTTCTGCTGACTATCTAGTAGTTTGAAGAAGCTGTTTGGATCTACTCTTGATTGAAACTTGGAATGCCGTTTGCAAAATCTCCTAGTTTTTGGGGTTCGAGACCCATAAGATTTGTTTCACTCACTCCTCCCTCTCAGAACCACCACAAAGGTTAATTCAAGTGTGTTTACATGTTTAGTAATGTTTACAATGTAATCATGCTGATGGTAAATATTTATTGCCTGCCATAGTAAAAGGTGAGCATTCATCTAACTGTCTAGCTCTCTCTTTGTGTGTTAGGCTGCTTATTAGCAAAATATCTTGTTTTATTGGACACATTTAACAATGGGATCAGAAAGTAATTATTGAATTTACATCTACAACGGATTAAAAAAATGTACTCAACCTGATTTAAGAAGGCTTTTATAATTACTTATGTATAGCCAACAATAACAATCAATTTTCCAGATATTAAGTCAAAGTCAAAGTTTCTTTATTTGTCATACACACCACATGTGGTACATGCGGTGGAACAAAATTGTGTACACAGGGTCCCAGTTACATCCAATAAAAGTATAAATTGTAAAGAAAACCAGTAATAAGATCTAAGATATTAACTAAGAAAAACGCTAAGCACTAATGGTACAAAAACAATACGCCACCAGCAGCACAAACATGAGTCTGTGTGAGCAGATGAGTACGAATGAACACAGCAGCATGAAACATTCAGCAGCATGAGATGAGCAGCATGGATAATCAGCAGCACATAGCAACACTCAAGTGGTATTACAGTAATTATTTTACAGTGATTGTCCTGATTAGGGATTCATGAGTCTAACAGCCTCATGGTAGAAGCTGTTCCTCAGTCTACTGGTTCAACACCTAATGCTTCTCGACCTCCTGCCTGAGGGGAGTGGGGCAAAAAGTGCGTGTGCTGGGTGAGTGGGGTCCTTCATGATGCAGGTGGCCCTCTTCCTGCATCTGTGTAAATGTCTGTGATGGTGGGAAGGCTGAGTCCAACAGACTTCTGTGCAGCCTTCACCACTCTCTGTAAAGCTTTTCTTTCTGCAGCTGTGCAGCCTCCATGCCACACGTTGATGCTGGAGCAGAGGATGCTCTCCACTGCACACCTGTAGAAGGAGGTGAGGACTGAGCTTCTCAGACCAGCTCTTCTCAGCCGCCTGAGGAAGTAGAGTCTCTGATGAGTTTTCTTGAACAGGCTGTAGTGTTGTTGCCCCAGCTGAGGTTATCATTCAGGTGCACACCCAAGTATTTGTAGCTGGAGACCACTCCCACCACAGATCCTCTTAAAGATTAAGATAAATTGAGCACAACTTGGGTATGGCAGTAGCTGAGGGTCATGCCCATCACATACAGTATGCCAAGTGCTAACACATTAACTCTTTCTGTCCTTTAGCAAAATATTCCATGAGTCACTGGATTGTTTGTAATTAAATTCTCAAAATGATTTTTTTAAATTTCCATCTGCAACTGATTAATATTTAGAGACAACCCAGTTTTTGCTTGCTGTTGAAACTAATCAATCTTATAAACACAAAAATCACCACAACTCCATCAGTTTACCTAATATTATGCTAGAATCTGATGCGGTAGTAGCTGACAGTCATTCACGTCACATACTTTTAACACTAATTTATCATGAAATATATTTATTTAAAACTTTAACATGCAAGATGATGTACATGTGTAATTTTAGAGAAAGTGCACCTAGCTTTCTACTTTTTTCTACTCCAGCTTCACTAATTTTGCATTTGATGTTTGCAGATGCTAACATTTCTTTTGCATTTCATCAAATTATCATAAAATAAAACCAATCTTAACATCTTTGCGAATTTTGCTAATTGGAAAACCAAAAATTTGCAGCACGGCTAGCATTATCAAACAGCCTTTGATCTCTTTCATGTATCTTCTGCTCATTCAGTGAAACATTTTTTGATACCTTGTCATTGTCTCTCTCAAAACAGGCTACTAGTTTTCATTTGGATGATGAACTTGTCAAAGATTGCCACTACTTCCACCTTGAGTTGAAGGATAGTGTAACCAAGGCTGTCATGCAAATTGTACTGAAGTACGGACAAACTGTCAATGAGGTAAACACTGGCTGGTGGCAGGAGGTAAAAAAAAGGTCGAGAAGGGAGAACATGAGCAGAACAGAGATCAAAGTGGGATGGCAGCATGGTGCTGAATACCAATAGGTGAAGTTCAGACCAACTAAAGTGTGTTTGAGTGCTCTGCTAGTGTCATTTTGTGAGCACCTAAATCTTAAAAGTGCATGCATGTCTGGAGGCTGAGTTTCTGAGGAGCACGGTTCAGTTTTAGAGCTGGGTTATAATAAGAGTAAAGTTTAAAGCTTGCATCAATTGTTTGTCAGCCAGCATCTCTTTAAAAGAAACAATTTCATCTCACGTGCAATTCTGGTTTCTGTCTAATCTATAATTTAACAGCCACTTATATTTAAAGTGATTTGCAAAAACTCAAAGTGCAATGAAAAGGCTCTTTTATGAACAGGGAAAGCACTGTTCGGCAGCATTTTGAGTGAAGTCTTTTAAGCAACACAGACACACAAAACCCATTTTCAGAGATTTTATTTTATTTTTTACATAAATGTGTTTATTTTCCTATTTGAATTGAAAGGTGAAATTGGCAGTAATAAAATCCTCATTAAGTTGAAATAATTAAAAATGTCTGGAGGAATTCACTTCCACAGTCTGGCCTCACGGAGAAACACTAGAAGACATTTCACTCTTTGATTTGCTGTCAATCCACAGACATTTTGTCAAAACGTTTACCTCAAATTGTCTCGTTATTTTAGTGTTTTAAACTTTCAAACCTCAAATGTCCCCCGTGATCCAAAATGGAAGAAGCAGGTAAAAGATAATGGATGGATGGATGGTTCATGAGATACTTTGCTAATAGTATGAACATGCACAGGCATGGGCAACAAAATGGCACAAAATAAGAAAGCAAAGTGACAAATGTAGAAAAGACAACATCTGGAGGACAAGTGATATCAGACATGTGTTGAATAATATTTTATTAATGCACGTGTGTGTATAAAAGTGTGGCTGCAAGTAGCAAGTATGCACAGATGAGGAAATATCTGGGAGCTGTGTGTGTGTCCTAATCGATTTTTTCTTTGCCATCTTGAATCCATTCCCCCACCTCATCTTTGGGGATATTTGTGATTGCCTGCAGTGAAGGACTTAAAAGGAGCCGCAAAGAGAAAAATAAAAATTGCAGGAGACACACGCACACGATCGGCATACCTCACACAGAATGAAAAATCAGTTTCAGTTCTTACATCTATTTGAGTCCATCCTCTTCACTTTCTTGAACAGATGTTTCCCTTCAGCAGCCAGAACACAGCGAGTACTGACCAACCGAGGAGGAGCCACAGATTGGCTGTAGCGTGGCCCCCAAGGCTACGCCTTATTGCCACGTTTTCACGTTTAAATCTGTCTTTGAAAGATCCCGCTAAACTTCTAGCTACTACTTTAGACAAACCAGAAGTAGGTTGAGCATTAGAGTTCAAATAGTTTGTAAGAATGGTTGGCTTCATAAAGTGAGAGTCATTTGTAACCAGGAGCCAGTGGAGGTTTGGAACAACTAAAAGATTCACAGGAAAAAAACAAAACAAATTACAAACCAAAATATATTTTCAAACTGCAGGTTCCAGGCAATCAAGTTGCATCCCTTCTCCTTCATCTCATTCTGGAGCATAGAATATTCTGGCTGCAGCTAAGAATTTCATGCCTGCAGAAGTGATTACATTACTCATAATCAGTCATTTATTGTCTAAATAGACACGGATATGGACTAGCATTGGATTCTGACGGTATAACCTTAAAGCATGAATGGCACAGTTCCATGATATTATGGTTCTGCAATTGCTAATAAACTGATAATAAACTGTGGTGCATTACAACAATTTATTACAAATGTCAAACAAAATCGATTCAGAATCAAATTATTGCATGAGCATATAAATATTTTCTTGTAAGGTTAACTTTGACAACCTTAGGTAAAATTCATCAGATCTATACAGGCAGGACAGCAATGACAATATATTGAAATGACTAATTATTAAAAAAAATGTCATTGCTGGATTAAAACATTGTCTTACATATAATTTCATACTTTTATATTAAAGACATAGCATTCCTTGGAAGATTACATACCACCTGCTGCCTTTCATGGCAAAGTTTAAACTAAAATTATCTCACGATGAGAAATGACACACATCGCTATTTTGGTCATACCTAGTTTCAATTAGACAAAATCCATTATTAATGACAGTTTATGAAACATTTATAGAACAAAAAATATCTGTTTTTTTATTTAAGGTCAAATATCAGGATGAGCTAAATATTTTTCTGTTTGATTGTACATTTAGTTTTTCTGTTTTTAGTCATTTTATACCCTTTTTGTGCTGTTTGTATTTGTAGATTTTAGAATCGTCATCAACCCAGAAATGTTCCCCTTCCCGTTAAGCCCTGCTGGGGGTGTTTCTGTAGTTTAGTGATAAAATGGGGTCACTGCACAGCCCAGAGGCTCTCACAGGGGGGTGGCTTGTCAAAGTTTTCTGTCTGCGACGTCACAAAAAATGTGCACAGCAGATACTCATGTTGACACAAACCAGACCTTTTCAGATGGCTCCATGATGGGGCAGCTGTCCTGCAGAAATCTCCCTCTGAAAGAAAGATCACAAGTGAGATTGGTAGTGAGAACAAGCCATGTATGGAACACCAAAATGCTCACAAATAAATAAATAAATAAATAAAGCATTACGAAATTAAAAAAAAAAGTTCATTTTTATTCTTTTATTTCACAATTGTGTTTTTCATGATAGCTTATTTATTTCATAATGCTACTTTTCAGCAGAATGACTTCAGCTGTCAATCAATGTCAGTGGGTTGGACCTTCACGCCCACTGGCTGATCCTTCACATAAACAGTTATTTGCCTTAAAAGGACATCAAAGTTACTGAAATCACAAAGAAATTACATTTATCACAAGTGGACTCATGCTATTAACGATTTATATTAATAAATGATAATAAGATAATAATGTATGAAACATTTTTTACCATTAAAGTGCATTTTTTAAGGTAAAAGTAAACAGAGACACACTTTTGCTATAGAGCAAACAAATAATCGTTTTACGTGTTCATCTTGTTAAATTCAAAGAACAAAACCAGCAAGTCCTTCCATGTGTGCTCCCGTGCACGCTCCCATACATGCTCCCGTGCACGCTTCCGTGGCGCCGAACGATTCTTGGCAACCCGTCACTTTTTGTCATTACACCTGTATCTTTTGAGAATGTAATCCTCTCAGTTTGATCTGCTAAAGTTACCTGAGCTGAACGAAGTTCATGCAGCTCTGTCATCCTTCATGACTGTTGACATAGCAAGTCGCTGCTAGCTGCTATGCTAGCTGTACCTGCAGTGAGCAGCAGGGAAACTAATGGATGTGAAGGGTCAGCCAGTGGGCGTGCAGGTCCAACCCACTGACGTTGATTGACAGCTGAAGTCATTTTGCTGAAAAGTGTCATTATGAAATAAATTAGCCGCCATGAAACACACAATTATGAAATAAAATAATAAAAATTAACATTGTTCGTATTGCATAATGCTTTATTTATTTATTTAATTTTGAGCATTTTGGTGTTCCATAGCCGTGAAGAGTGGGATTTTAAAAAAGAGACTGGGAGAGAGTAGCTGCACCATCACATAAACAAATGTCATTTTTTTTTCTTTAAGAATCACGTAAAATTTATTGTAACTTTTAGAAACTCATCTACCCCCAACTGCTCCAATCTCATTAACTTTGCCAAAATTCCCCCGTTAAGACGATCTGATGTAAGATGACTGCCATAACAACCGAATAAAAAAAAAATGACAGTACCTTTTCAATTTCACCTTTATTGTGACAAAATCTAGTGTGTCTAGCCGAGAGTCATTAACAAGAAAAGTGCGTCTCATTTTGTGAGATCTTTGCAAAACGTTAGCATTAAGTCTTTCTGTTAACAAAATATCTCTTGAACTGATGGATTTAAATGAAACTTTCAGAAATATACACATTTCTTCAGGGAATGCCAGGCTTTTAGTTTTATCTTAGTCATGCCAACATTTGTAAATGAGGCCCCGAGCTGCTGCTGCACCTCATTCCCTCAGCATTTTTAGGAAATGGTGGGAGTCGTGCTTGCTGCTTTTGCTGCTTTTGCCCACGATTCGTGTTGGAAATGTGCAGCCAGCCTATTCCCAGTTTTTACCTTCCTTGTGCCCAGCGGATGTTTACCCAGTCTCTGAGCTGGTAGCTCTCAGTGGACTGGGATTTCCACCAATCATTATCTGCTTGAATACCAACTCAACACACAACAGCTGCCAAGCTTCTTGTACTAAAGTGCTCTGGAAAGAGAAATATAAACTGCAGGTATGTGTGTCTGTGTTTTTATTGGGAGTTATTTATTTTAGTTCAAATAACGGCAAAAACTTCATACATAAAGTTTTAGAGTTACCTACCCCATAAACTTTTTGCCAGTTTTCCCGCTCATTAATCGCTAATGTCTACACACCTCTTAACACACAGGAAAACAGCTGCCTTTTCTTGCAGTTTTAAAGATATTTTAGCGACTGATTGAACCCGTGTTTACATAGAAGGCAGCCTCGTAACCAAATCTGTAAAAAAAAAAGTTTTGTTGACTGCACTTTATAGCTCTCCGTGCCAGTCGCAGCCTCTGCAGAGTGCGAATAAGGATTTAAATGAGAAGTTGGGCCATGCGGTGGATTATCTTGATGCTCTGTTTGATCCTCACAGGGTGCCACAGTTCAGATGTTTTTGACTGACAGCTTCTCCCGCTGTGCAGTTTCCGTCTTCGTTTGATGTGCTCGTGTTATCTCACGTGTCTTCGCCGACATTGTTCGAGGTCTGTGATGCAAGGTTGCTGTTTTCCTAATCTGTGCTCCTTACAGGGGCAGGCTGGTATTTGCATGTGAATTGTTGCTCTGCTGATTTTGACGTCAGGTATGATAGCATGCTGTATGAGGAGGGAAACAATACCTTCTTTCTTTCTGTCATGTCCTTTGAGACAAAAAGACAAAAAAAAAGGTAGAATTTTTTTCCCCTGCTGCATTGCTGCAGTAAAAACTGAGCAAGTGCACAAAGAAGGTATGAGAAGTGTTTGAAGAGTGTTTGAAATCAACTGGGTGTGTTGGGAAAGACCTCCTGGAGGTTCCAGTGCTGAAGGCAGCCCCCTCCACACCTCTTTTAGCTTTTTTTTTTTTCACTCCAGCCTCGGACTCAACTTCTCAAGTCACACTTTCTCTTTCAGTATTCCTTTCCTCTCTCTTCTTTATCTCTTCGTCTTCCCCACACCCCCTCCTCTATTTTGAAGCCAGCTGTGTAACTCTGCTAATGACGCTGAGAAAGCTTGCTGTTAGCACATCCGCCGAACTGCCAGGGCACGGTTACATAAGCTGGTTAGGAGGGCAGGCCTGCTGCCATGCCAAGCCTTCATCATTATTAAGCAGAAAAACTGAAACAAGGAGAGATAAGAAAAAAAAAACAGAAAAGAATGAATCAAACTTTAACTCACTGTCTCTCAAATTTGTGTTCCATCTATGTTAGTGACAAATTTATTGATGTTTTATAATTTTCTTATTTTCTTTTGTTCATTTATAATTATAAATACATATCAACAAAAATCCAACATCTGTTTCTGAGAGGAGTTTTTAGACTGCTGCTTTTCATGATTGCCTCCAGAAGATTGTAAGAGTTGCTTTTCATCGAGTTTCTATTGCTCTAATTAGTGCCATCAGGTAATTAGGATTTATTAAAGGATTAACAGTTATGCTGTTGGTACATTTCACACAATGTACCCACTCTTTTGGAAAATGGGTTGCACATATGTAGAATTTGATCCTTTTCATTTATATTTGGTACTTTTTGCACAAAGTTACATTTTTAATTTTTTAATTTTCTTTTTCTGCTCTGTATTTGTGTGTACTTGACACCAACTGTAAAATTCTACACTTCACTCTCACCCGACAGCCCTTTTTGTAAACTTAGCTTTGATATTAATCACATACTACATTGGTTTAAATAAATTAGTTTACATGTGGGTCATAAAAACAAATTCGTTTTGCTCGTGTTGCGTGCATTTGTGGCTGTGTGCACTTTGCTGTGCCTCTGTGCATAAATATTAGCTTGTTTACTCATTTGTATTTCTTGCATGCGTTTTGCGTGGTGATGGTTTAAGGGGACTGAAGCAATAGAGAGAAACAAAGAGAGCATGCAAGCACAGCCTCCATGTTCTTTCATCTGCAATATTATGTAATAAAAATAAATCTGGCACAGAGGAGGGGTCTAAGCCAAAAAGTTTTAGGGTGGGGGGAAGAAGCAGAAGAGAGAAGCTGGAATGAGCTAGAACTAAATATTCAGAGATGTATTGCACTAATGGAATGTGCTTCACTACGGTGTCATTTGGCAAATTAAATCTTCTTAATGTTCTCTCTGTTTAGTAATGGAATCTCCTCTGTCACACCCTTACCCCCTCCTCTCTTTCCTTGGCATCCCTGTGGTGCTCAGTACTCTGTAGTCAGCTTTTGCTGTCTAGCATACGCTGCTAAAGCTCTAAGTACATCTTCCCAAGTCTCTGTACTTAGCTGTGGTGCTGTCACCGCATTGCTGTAAAGCTCCTGCTGCTGGAGCACAACACAGCACAGCGCCAGCAGACAGGCAATCGCAGCGGCTTCTAACCTTTAGCAAAAATTTTGATGTACTAAGCCACACACTTTATCTCTTAACTGTGAGTACACCACCTGAGCAGAGGATATTCCAACCAGTTTTAATAAATCCATTCTTAGGCTTTTTCATATAGGAGTGCTCTCCCGTATGAATATTGCAATGAGCTTTAGCTGTTTGTGTTTCTTGTTTGTAGCTTTCAGCACAATGAACAGCTTCAGTTTGCATGCAGTACCAAGGGCAGTACCACAGTAACCATTTACCCTCACCGTTTTCGTTTTATGTAAGTGTGTGTGTTTGTTTGTTGGAAAAATGTCTCATAAACCACTGAACTTTAAAAAACAAAACTTTCAGAAGGTAAATATTGGGTTGATGTAGGCCTGTCACGATAACAAATTTTGCTGAGTGATTGTCTCAAAAATTCTTGCGATACACGATAATGTTTGAAATTTGACAATAATTAGTAATTGTCAAATTGAAGAAGAAATGGTTAATTTTTGCGTGTAGTACCTTTTTTGACCACCCAATGGCAGTATAAAACTGTTTGAACCAAAAGATGGATACTGAGGAAGTGAGCAGTGTGTCTCTTTATGAAAAATGGGAGGGAGGCCCCTTGACGTGACATGGACTGTCTCTCTTTCCTATTTTTCGGTTCTCAAAATGGCGGACGCTTGGTGTGGTTTGAGCTCTTTAGCATAGCATTTGTCACACAAAGCTTTTAATAAAAAAATCTGTAAACAAGTTCTCAGCTTCTTTTTGCAGAGAAAAACAACTTTTTACACGAAGGCATGGGTTTCAACTGTAAATTTTGGAGCTTTGACAAAACTGAGGTTTTTTTTTCCGAGGTCGGCCAGTTAGCTTAGGTCGTAGCTTAGCTTCTCAGCTTAGCTGCTTTTAACGATCCAAAAATACAATTTTGGACAGTTAAACCTGATTTGGACCAGATTTTAAAGAGAAAGGGAGGGATCAGTGAAGAGCACCGGAGTTGAGCCTTTTGTCATCCAGTGTCTTCAGTAGAAAGAGACATGAAGAAACAATAAAGCCGATAAATGAAAATGAAGTTGATGATTTTCATTTATCATGCAATTAATTGATTTATTGTTTATTGCGACAGGCCTAGGTTGATGTCCACAACTGACTGACTTTTACCATACCATACCATACAATACTTCACTGGACTTTTAGAGACAATCTGATTCAGGATAGCTGCCACAAAGCAATCCTAGTCAAAATAAATAAATAATTAAAGGTCCAAGCTAATTCAGAATCAGCCTTTATTGTCATTGCACCGAAGCACAGCAAAATTTCATTTCAGTACAGCCCATCCAAAGAAACACAAACAACCAAACAACATAGACATGGGAAGACTGAGTGTCTGAGGCTGCAGCCTCACGAGAGGCGCTGCCTCTTTTTCGTTAGATAACGAAACGATAATGGGGTTGAGGGGAGTGTGAGCTGTGAGAATGATTGTATGCATGTGTGCATTTGTAAGTAAGTCCGTGAACACTGTTCCAGACAGGTCCATAGATGTCCTTGGTAGGAATGCGCAATATAAACGGTATACGGTA
Organism: Nematolebias whitei; assembly: GCF_014905685.2. NCBI lineage: Eukaryota > Metazoa > Chordata > Actinopteri > Cyprinodontiformes > Rivulidae > Nematolebias > Nematolebias whitei. Next base: position 14,495,071 of record NC_056519.1, on the reverse strand, counting down.
GAAACGATAGAAATTTAGTCTACGATAGAGGTCTGTCTTCTACCGGCTAACCGCAGTAATGCTGTGTCTGAAGTAAAATCAGAGTTGTCAATTTAATCGTTACTTTTTTTAGTGGAAAACTGTGTGTAAGTGGTGTTCAAGTGTAAAATCAGAGCTGTCCGATTTAATTGTTACTTTTTTTGAGTTGAAAACTGTGCACAAGTGGCGTTAAAGTCTTTTCTTCGAGGGCTAAGTAGCGAAGCTACAAGCTAACTACAGCCAGCTTGCCGTAGTGTTGTCGTATTCTGACGCATGCGCAAAACGCTGTGTTCCGCCGAAAGTTGTTGTTTTTTTTCCATCGAAAGTTAAAGTAAGTGTTGGTCAGCTTTAGAGAAACCTGCTCTCTGATCTGTGTAAAGAAGACTGTGTTGTGTGAGTTTACTGCAAGACCCTCTGGTCAAAGCCACAATCGTTTTGTGTCAGCTCTCCATTAAAGCGGAAGGAGGCGCCCACTAGAGGTTTGGAGGATGAAGTGTTTCAGTGTAAAATGCTGCTCTGTTGCTGTTCATTTCTTAAATAAGACTGGAAACTGTTGAGAGTTAACAACATATTTTTTTAGTTTAAAACATTTGACTAAAACTACATTTGATATATTTTGCACTGTTTTGCACTACAAGAAAGAAGCCTAATACTTGATTTATTTTTTAAAAACTCTTTGGACCTAGTAGTGGAATTTTCTTAATACAAAATATATGATGGCAAAAGAACACCCTATGCTTTTTTTTAGCAAGTTTTATACCAAAAACATATTGCGATATATATCGTTATCGCCACCCTTCACAATACATATCGTGATGTGAATTTTATGCCATATCACACATTCCTAGTCCTTGGGGAAGGGAACGGGTAGGGGGAGCAGAGCATCTTGTTCACATAACATCCGAGAGAATTTGAGATAGTCAACTTTCCAAGGCTGACATGGGGGAGCCAGATTCAGATAACAACAGTTGTACTGGGTCAGGCCGACTCAGTTGATTTCCGTCTGCCTTACAGTTCCACTGGTACATCTCAATGGCAACTCCAAATAGCCAAATTTGCGGTCATTACTGCCGAGCTTGTAACTTCTCCAGCAGACATAAAGCTAAGATTTTGTGTCATTTTTGCTTAATGTCATTCTTTGAGTGCTAACACATCATGCATAATGTTATTTTCAAGATTTGACCAAATTGACTACAACTATCAGTGTTTCCCCTAAATAACTTGCCATAGCAGGGCTCTCATCTCGCCGCACGTTGTTTGTACGGACAGTTTTCGAGTTGGGGGGGGTGGGTGTCAGCATGTGGGTTCAGCACGAGGGAAGAGGCTGCCTTTAGTTTTTTAAATTGTGCACCTGTATTGCGAGCTGCCAGTTTAGCATTACGTCAGTGCTGAAAGGTGTTTTTTTTTGGGGGGGGGGGGGGGGGGTCAGTAGATGGGGCGCTTGGTTCCGTTGACAGGGCAGGGCGCTCCACTTGTATAATGGTAGGGGAAACACTGATTATATTTCTCAACATAAGATCTTTCTCTAAAACACTGGCATGAAAGGTGTCAAGGGAAAATGCATTCCTTCAAGGATTTCTAAGATTTTAATTTAAAATGTTATTGGAACATTTTAAAATGTTCTTTGTAGCATTAATCTGGCCTCCAGCTTTAATGTTAAATATCTTGGCGTTATTTTCGATCAGGACATGTCTTTTAACCCCCACATTAAAAACGGTACTAGAACCACCTTCTTCCACCTGCGTACTATCACTAAAATTATAAACATCTTATCTAAAAATGATGCTGAAAAACTGGTTCGTGTCAATGTCTAGACTGGTCTATCGCAATGGTTTATTATCCGTGTGTCCAAATACTTCTTTAAAAAGTCTTCAGTTGATCCAAAATGCTTCTGCCAGAGTCTTAACTGGAGATCATATCTCTCCAGTTTTAGCTTCTCTCCACTGGTTCCCTGTAAAATCCAGAATTTAATTCAAAATCTTACTTCTAACCTACAAAGCTCTCAACAACCTAGCTCCATGTTCCATATTTTCCTAACAGAGCCCTTCACTCTCAGACTGAAGGCTTACTTATGGTGGCTAGAGTTTCCAGGAGCAGAATAGGAGGAAGATCTTTCAGTTATCAGGCTCCTCTCTTGTGGAAACAACTTCCAGTTTCTGTCCGTGAGGCTGACATATTGTCCAGTTTTAAGACTGGGGTTAATACTTTCCTTTTAGATAAATCCTATAGTTATGGTTGGTTTGTTATGCTGCTATAGGCTTAGACTACAGGAGGACAAATTGACCTCATTTTCTTAAATGATTTGCAAAAATTGAAGATTTCCCTTGATATCATTTCTATCTTAACGTGATTCTTGACCTGCCATTGTGTTTCTGTTTCTACCAAACCCAGCCAGTCGAAGCAGATGGACGCTTGTCCTGAGCCTGGTTCTGCTAAAGGTTTCTTCCTCATGAGGGAGTTTTTCCTTTCCACTGTCGCCTTCATGCTCAAGATGAGAGTTCTGTGATGGAGTGAAACTCAAAGCAGTCTGCTCCTCAGATAAATAATGTTAAATTATTATTTTTATATATGAATGTTTCTGTGCAGCGCTCTGAGATGACTTCTGTTGTGACTTGGTGCTGTATAAATAAACTGAATTGAATTGAATCAACCGTTACAGAATGTCTCCTCAGTGGTCATCTTTTGGTTAAATAAAACTAAACCTTTTCATTTGATTCTGATTATTATGATGTAATTCTGCTGTTATGACTAGATACTAGATGTAAATTTTACATAATAAAAGTGACTAAGGTTGTTTTTTGTTATGGTAGTTGGTTGCAGTTGGAGGAGGGTCACCTTTTTGTATTTTCAGCACTGTATGTCTCAGGTTTTGTTTGTCTAATGGTGGCATTTAATCTAATTACCAGGTAGGTTGTTTAGCTTTAATGGAAATGTAATCATGGATTTCTGGATATACTGCACTTCTTTAATTCCATGGTCGACTAAAGTGAAAACGCCCAGTTCTCCAATAGCTTTTGTCATTTAATTAATTTTGTCATTAGCAGCAGTACTTGTTATTGTTCTCTTGTGGACTTCCATGTGAACTTCAGTTCATTTTTATGTGATTGCAGAAAAAGTAAAAATGAGAGAAAACTTGAACTTTCTGCTTGGAAATGAACATATAAAACAAAAACGCATTCCATTTTTAATACAGAAATAAAAGATTTGTAGTTTTTAAAATTAGGTTCATGTAAAATCCTGCCTTTATTTGCTTACTACGGTGGCCCTGAGGTTTAAACAAACAACATTTGAATAAATGGAATTGCATTTCAAATAACTAAATTACATTATGTAATTATGTATTATTTATATGTATAATTAGTATTATTATTATTAGGAATTTATTAATTATATTTAAGGCTTAATGTAATTTTGTTTATTCAAATGTTTGTTTAAACTTCAGGGCCACCATAGTTTACTGTTTATTTGAGTTGTTCCTACAATGTATCAGTGAGAATCTATTACACAGAGGCTCAGCTGAAAGTGGGGGTGGGGAGAATGCATGACAAGGAGTTGTGGAAGAGATGGTTTGAAAATACGAAAGCGAAGTTCAAAAATCCCAAAATTATGAAAGTGAGCAAATTATTGTTGGGTGGGAAAAGAATGAAGGAAAAAAAATAGTTTATGTAAAACATTTATATAAAACAAAACAAAAACAAGCGTCAGTGTGCAGTCCCATCCCATAACCTGAGAGAGGCAGCAAAGATGCAGCTTTCTTCATACCACTTCCTGTGCAATTTTTTAAAACAGAAATAACAGTTTAATAAACTCTTTCTGTTTCTCTCAGTCACATGTTACATTTGCACATTCTTACCTTTAAATAGGTCTCCTGGGAAAAAAAATACTATGCTGAAATTAGGTAGAAAGTGTGTAATGGTTCAGAGGTAAAGTCAAACGTGCAACAAGTGAACAAGCACCACTCCTGAGAGAACAATCATCTAAGTCCAGTCATCTTTTCCTTTAATAGGTCGTGTTGAAGTAGCAGGTGATCTGCAGTGACATTGTGAAGGCCCAGCTTGTAACAAAGGCTAATTGCTGTGGACTGACTTCACGAGTGTAGCCTCTCAGTGGTTGAGTGGGTTGGGGGAGGCGATAAGGCCATGTAAGGCAACAAAAGGATCATGCAACAGGGGCTTCTTCACATCCTAATGGGCCCTTTGAATCATTATGAAGAGTGCCCTGATGTTTGAGTGGACACACTGAAACTTGCTACATTGAACACTGAACATGTCTGGGCGTTTTCTTCCCGTGTGATCTTAATCTAATGATAGTAAGTTACACAACAACCAGTCTTAATATATGCCCTCTATATACTTAAATCTAGACTAGTCTTATTGACTGTGGCTGAAAAGCAAAGGCTCTGGTGTCTGTTTGTGTGTGTGTGTTGGTCTCTTGCCAAAATGAACCGTGAACCAGTGAATTAATTTTTAATCACATTTTCAGAAAGTATTCATTGATCAAAGTTCATTTTCAATAATCCAGGTAAAAAATATCCAACTATGTTAAGTGAGGTCCTCTGGACGGTTAATTTTTTTTAATTGAAATGTTTTGCGCTTCATCCAAACGACTTCATCAGTCGGAGGAGCCACGACAAACAGTCCCACAAGCAGCACACTCACATAGTGGGCCAACCAGTTTGCTGGTGATAAGATGGTTTCCTTGTCCTTAAAACCATCTGATCACTTTTAACGTCATTGAAACCATTTGATCACCATCAAACTGGTTGACCCACTATGCGGGTGTGCTGCTTGTGGGACTGAGTTTGTTGTGACTCCTCGGACTGATGAAGTCCTTTGGATGAAGCAGGAAACATTTCAGTAAAAAAAGAAACCATCCAGAGGACCTGACTTAACTTTGTTGGATTTTCTATCTGGATTATTGAGCATGAACTTTGATGTTTTTGAACCACTTTGGCTACGGCTGCTTCAGAGGAGTTGACGGGGGAGAGGGCGGACTCCAGAAGCCATTCTATCACCAGCAAACTGGTTGGCCCACTTTGTTAGCGTGCAGCTTGTGGGACTGAGTTTGTTGTGGCTCCTTAGACTAATGATATTCATTGGTTGTACATCTACAACTGATTTAACTTTGGACTCAGTCCATTTCAAAATGACCATAAATGATACTAGTCTTAATTAACACAAAATGTTTCTTCCTTTTTTAATCAGCCAATTAAAAGAAACGCTCAGCTAAAATTTGGTGTGGCAGTAGCTGAGAGTCTTTCACACCACAAGTTCAAGTGCTAACAGATCATACAAGATGTCACATGAGATTGTGTACAATGGTCTTTTTAAGGTTTGACTAGATGGGCACAACTCATTGTTCAGCATATTAGTCTAAAACTTTGGCATGAAAGGGGGTAGGCAAAATGCATTCCTTCAAGAAATTCTATTCCTTCAATTTTTTTGAAGTAATCTGATGACTGCTGAGGAAAAATGACCTGACTGTAAAATGAGTAAGTTATTCACAAACGCACCTCTCAGAAAAAAACTTTACAGGATTACACGAGGATGTTAGGAACTGTACGAAAAGTTAAATGGCAAAACATGTAGTTGTACTATATGCACGGTCATGCACATCTGTGCAAATTTGCAGTGAAAACATAAATACTACACAGATGCGTAGTAGTATGTTTGACATTTAGATGAAATGTCTTTGATGCTGACAAAGCCACTGCCATGAAGGAGTGATGCCCCTGGGGCAGGACTCAGTGTTCACTCTGACTCATCAGCACTGGTGCACACACATACACACACACTCACCCACAAACTAATAGTTGTAAACGTCAGAAGCTGATGTTTGTTGGGATGAGGGGGGGTGCTCCCTATATCTATTCCCTGTGGAGCTTAGCAGCAGAGTATGTGTCCATCGCTGCAGGACAGGATGTACGAATAAATGGAGGGCAGAAAATTTGAAGCAAGAAAGAGATCCCATTTGAAAATTATTATTTTTTTCTATTTACAATCAAAACTCTTCAAACGACCTGTGTTTTTCTCCTCTCCATCCTATCTGAGGCTCTAATAGGTTTGAGTTACAATTAATTTGTGCATTTTTATCTGTTCATTTAGCTTGAAATGATTTTTTTTTACAGTTTTATTTATAAAGCACTTTTAAAACAACTGTGTTTAACCAATATATAGTTCACTAAATATAAAGAAATATATCAGCACCAATGATAATGAAATATAAGAGAAAATATTTTAAAGCAATAATACAAAATCACTAATCAAAGAAACAAAACAAAAAGGTTCAGCTCAACGCTTATGCCAACTGTTTTAACTAAAAAGGCTGATAAATGTCCTCCGTGTTCAGATTGTTTTGCCACATTTTGCTTCTAGTTTTTATAATCTACTTAACAACCAAACGTACCTGACTCATTTCATATTTTTTTCCTTCATCGTTTTCAGCTCATGAAGGGCCTGAAGCACATCCTAGCTATAACTGCAAGAAAGTACACAGCATCACCAAAAGACATACAGAAGAAATCAATCATGCATTCTAACTTACAAGCTACAATAAATAATTCATACAACATGCGTGTTTTTGAGAGGCTGTTGTTGGAAACTCATTTGCAGAGCATGAGCATGATAACTCATAGAAAGGCCTTCATAATTTATTTGGATACTTTTCACTATAAGGTATATTAAACGCACTGAAGCTTTCTTGGTGAATATTTTAGATGCAAAGCATGGGCTGGGTAATAAAGTTTTTTTGTTTATCATAGTTTATTTTTCTCTCTCTCTCTCTCTAACAAATCCGCTGGTTCTGAATGGCAAATAAGCAGTTTGAGGGTGGTAATAGCATCAGAAAGAAAGATGCACAGATGCTGTGAATCACTGAGACAATATTCTGAAACAGTTTGCCAGCTGATTAGTCTTAATTTATCCTTTTTCCCATTTATATTGCAACAATATACGTTTTCTTTTGTTATTAAGAAATAAATTCTCAAGTTCAATTTCTCAGTAAAGACAGTCAATACACCCTTGAGCAAGCGGTGCACAACAAATGAGCAAATAGTGAGTTTACTTGCATTCTCGATCAGTTCATTAGGCTACCTCTGGCCAAGTTATTCCTCCAGAGATAACCTTCAGATCACCTCTTGTACAAAGGCACGCCGGATTTTCTGCATTTGAGCCTCAAAGCCTCTGTGGGCCAATTTGAAATGAGCAGTCCCTCTAAGGAGCGGAGCTTCTGTCTGCTTGAGCTCTTCAGCCCGGTGTTAAAAAATGTGCCCTAGCCACCCATTGCCAAGTTTGTCATCATAACAAGCTTGCAGTGTAAATGCCCAAGATTAGGCTAGATATTGGCAGTACACTGGTTTGCCCTTATCTGTTAGCCTTAAGCTAATCTGATGAGCAGACTGATGTGTGCCAACAGTTTGTGCTGGGAAAGTTGGATAGCTTTTTGTCAATATTTGGTCAGCCCTGGCTGGTTTGTAACACTGTACTTACACTGATCTAATCCAGAGAATCAGCAGATTGTAGGGACTACATGCTTGCCTTCATGGTCATGTTTGGGTAGCGGCCAGTGTTTGATTCAGAGTCTATGAACATCAGTCTTTAGACACATCTACTTATGCCCACCACAGAAACATATTCAGTATATGAGCTATGGTGTAAAAGGAATGATATGCATTTGTTAAAGCAAAATTAGGCCTTTAATTTAAGGTACGCTTAGGTGGTTTTTATCTTGACTGCATTCCTGGTGGATTCTGCTTCTTGATCTTGAGAACAAAAGAAGATGTCTGAAAATGTGAAGAATGTGAAGACATCACTTATTAGTTTTATTCATCCCTCAGTAGCATTTGTTGTACTGTACACTGGGGCAGCTGCAGATGAGTGGTTAGTGCAGTCGTCCTCCAATACAAGAGTTGGGGGTTCGACTCCACCAGCAGTCACATGCTGACGTGTCCCTGGACAAGACACCGACCCCCTCATTGCCTCCGATGTGTGTCCCATCAGTGTATGAATGTGATAAAGCACTGATTATTCTTTGTATACATATAGTCGAGTGCTGTATGAATGGGTAAATGAGGGCACAGATTGTAGTGTAAAGTCCTTTGAGTATCTAGATAAGATTGAAAGGTCCTATATAAGTACAGTTCATTTTACATTTATCATCAAGTGTATGCCTTAGACTGATTGAAGTCATATCTGTCAGTTGATTATCTCCTTATCATGTCATCATGGTGTTCCTCAGGGTACAGTTCTTGATACACTTGCATTTTCTTTATATATTCTTTTTAGGCCATATTAGAAAATGTAGCATACACTAACATGGTTATGCCAGCAACATACATCTTTATATATCAATGAGATGGACAATTTGCATCAGCTGCTCATACTTCAAGCCTGCCTTAGAGACATAAACAAACTGATGTCATCAGTTTTCTTCTGCTAAATTCAAGTAAAAAGTCAGGTCATTGCCATTGGCTCTTAAAACAACAACAGCAAAACGCAAACCTTGAGGAAATATTGTGCACTCAAAATATCATTCTTGATAGAATTACAAGACTCTGATTTCTCTGTGAAAAACCTTGGTTTAAACTTGGACCAAGACCTATCCTTTAATTAAAAAAAGTTCTGTACAGCATTTTTCTATCTTTGTAACATCTTTGAAGCATACTTTCTCAAAATGACAGAAAAATCTGTTCATATTTTTTATCTTTTACAGATTGGACTGATAATGTCATTACAGCTGGGTGTCCAAAAAAATTGCCTTGAAAAATCTTACAACTTATTCAGAATGCTGTACCTTGAGTGCTGACTGGTACTCATAGGAGAGACCACATTGCTTCTATTTTGGCTGCTCTGCATTGGTTTCCCAGAATACAATTTAAAATTCCCCTCATGACATGATTAATCTAGCTCCAGCATATTTAAAGTGGTAATTGTCATCTACAACCCAACAAGAATGCTCCTTTCTCAGCATGCAGGTCTTCTTACTGTTCAGAGAATCTCTAAAACTAGTTTTGGTTTTATTCTTTCAATATTGTAGCTCTTAGTTTTCAACAATTTTCAGTCAGGTCATCTGGACAGTTTCTTTTCTTTTTTTTTTTTTTTTTTGTGTGTTTCACCTTCCATCCAGAAGGCTTCATCAGTCAAGGAAACACACAACAGCTCTTAGTTTTATATCTATTTTTTTAAATAACTTTGAAGTTAGTTTTATTCTTTAAATTTACTTATCATAGTTTTATGCTTTGATTCTCTATTTTTGGTTTTATACTGTTTTTATTATTAAGTTGAACACTGCTGTAAAGTAAATTTATGGCATGACATTTTAATATTTTGCTACTGTAGACTGTTGTGTACAAACCTAAAAGCATCATTTAAATCCCTCTGAAATTATTTAACTTTAAATTTCTTAGATTTTACATTTAAACATCTTATTTTGAGCTAAAAAAGTGCAACATTTCCTAAAATAATCGGCAAATCATCAGTTGTATACGAGACAAATTACCGGTACATGTGCATTTTTTAAAATTTATCTTATCTCCAAATCATGTTTTAAAGAACCAAAAAAGTCCATGCTCAATAATCCAGGTATACAATCCAACATTTTTCAGTCAGATCATCTGGACAGTTTCTTTTTTTTTTTTTTTTTTTGTTGAAACATTTCACCTTACATCTGGATGTTTTAAAGAACTTCCTGTTTTATTTGTCAGACATTTCACTTGTTGGTGTGAAATAGAATTGATAAAAGCTGCTGATTCACTCCTTGATTCAAATGGAGCTTTGGTCGCATGTTTTCCTCATATTTCAGTGCATGTCAGTGTCCGTAGCCTGTAGCTGCTCCACCAGACACTGGTGTGTGTAATAGGGCTGTTTTGGAGGAACTCTTCCCCAGCTGCTGTGCTAATTGAGGCACAGAGAGGAGCCCCAGCCAGATGGAGCAAAGATGCTGCAAATTGATTCCTCGCATTCGTCTTCATTAAGGTCTCGGTTCTGGGGCTCTCAAGAGAAAGTGTAAAAGTGAAAGAAAAGGAGGGCAAAGCAGAAGACTCAACCTTAACACCCTCCTTACACCTCAAAGGGGTTTGCTCTGATGAGGGAAATTCTGATTCCCTTTTGACCTGCGTCCAATCACTCTACCAAAAACAGCTCAGGAGCTTCAGGGAGCGTGATGCTAACTCTGACCTACCTGTTTATTTCCTTCCTTGGCCTTTTAAACTCCAACTCCTGATAAAACCCTGCCTTCCTGACGCCTCCAGCAGCGTCTGGGCAGTTTGCTGCCATTTTCAATTATGTCTTTGCAACTTTCACTAACTCGGACCCAAAAGGTGCAACGCAGCATAGAAAAAGAGGCAGAAGTTTTGTGTCATCATTATATTTGGCAAGCACACACACAAGCACCAATAACGTCTTACATCCGCCCCTGTTGACCACATCCTGGCTGCATTTGTCTCACTCACAGCCCTCGTGATGCAGCGTCTGCAATTACCAGACAACACAGAAAGAATGATGTGTCACTTTCACAAATTACATTCCCTACACTTAATAGGGCTTATATTTATGCAACATTCCCTTCAAATTCTCACTGAGGGAGCACCAACACTCTGTCTTCCTGCCACACACTGGGACCCAACACATCTCTCATTGCATATTAGCTAACACCACCGTCCCCACCCCTTAGGAAAAATAATTTATGGCAATCTCATGTAGGAACAAATGAATATTAGTCATATTAATGATTTTTTTTTTCTTGTCACAAATGTGGGCCATAAAAGAAAAATTCTTTCTTTTTTTTAACGTATTGGCAAAGAGAGGATTTGTCAACAGTGATAATCTTTCGGAGCACGCTGCACGACGCTAACATGAAAGTGGATTTTTGGATGGGCTCGCTGGCAGGCAGGGGTGCAAAAATGTTATAGTTGGTTAGTTGAAGGTGGGAGGTTGGCAGGGAAGGAGGGGAGGGGGTGCCGTTTGATGTTTCATCCATTATTCGTGCAACGTTACCTGGATTATGTGCCAACTCACTTGGGGGGTAGAGTTACTTAGGCTTGTGACAAGCTGTCTGGAAGGGGAGGTTCACTCTACTTTGCCTGACTCGTTCTTAAACATACATGCATCCGTTTTTTTGTCATCCTCACCCATCCTGTGACAGCCTATCACAGGGCCAAATCCCCCTTGTCTTCCTCTTTGTCCATTCATCCATCCACGTTCCTCCCTCCATCTATCCTCCTCTCTTTCCTCAGCTCTTCTTTCCTCTGTTCTGCGGTGACATTAAGCAGCTTAGTACATGTCTTGTTGCAGGCTTACAGTGTGCTGGATGCAGAGTTTTACTGTCATTCTGTATATACAGGTGCTTTGTGAGTCAGAGTCTCTGTGGCAGTCTCTACTGTGCAGGGTTTCTGTGATTTCCATATCTGACTCAAACCTGGTAACATCTTGTGGGGAATTTCAGAAGTAGCTCTTCAGTTTAAGAGCCGATTGTCGCGTTATTGAACATATGGACATGTGCATCTGTATCGTCCTGTTCTTTTTGAGTTCTCATAGTTGGCATGATCAATGTTTACAAACTATTTAAGGGAAAAAAATACATGAATTATGTGTATTGCCGGCAAAGAAGGAGCATCTAAAAAGTAAAAACAAAAACCATTAGTTTCTTGATGATAAATACAAATTATCCTTGCATTTTTTTTTTTTACACTGCCATAGACATATTGCATCAAAAGCCCATTTAAAAAGTTTTATGCAGAACATGTCAGATCATTACTGACAACTTTCCTCTCCGATGTTTTAACCTCATTTTCACACATGTATGTAGATTAAAACTTATTTTTTCCTCGAATGACTCATGGCATTTTATTTGTTACTCTGATTAGGTGATCTCTCATTTCTTCTAATTAAAAAAGTTTTTATCTCTCTGGTGCATTTTTTTTTTACATAAATTACTATACAATAATGTACATATGCAAGTTCAGGTAATCAGGAAGTTGATGGGCATAGTCAGCACTGTTACTGTATTTACACTTCTTTTGAACTAAAAATAATAAACCTTACCAACGTTTCTTGAAGGAATATATATTTGCATGTCAAAATAAAAAAAAATAAAAAAACAACGTGTTAATGCTCAGAAAATGTTAGGGATTAAGCTCGGACACCACCACACCACATTTTAGCTCAATATCTGTATAATAGTTTGAGTTATATTCATTTTACGTCTTTCTCTTATGACTAGCTAGATCACCTTTCATAAAGCTTACAAAGAAATCAATAACGGTCCCCACTTCTGATTTATCTCCTGTGTTTTCTTTCATATTTTTGCCTCATCTCCCTCTGATAACTGTCTTTCATCATCATTTATTTGCATTCATTTCAAGGGACTTCATTTCACCTTTTTGACTTTGCTCAAAGGCACTGGTGCTCAAACAGCATTGAGCAGCTATTAAGCACTATTTGAAGTTATCATTATGATCTGTCCATAATTCTCATCTTCAGGATTTTCTCGTATGTTGCGAGGCTTGCAGCTGTGAAGCCTATATGTGCTTCCTGCACGTACTCGTATATTTACCCAGCTTGTTTGTCCTGACATTTTAACCTTCTTATGTTTCTTGTTGTCTTTCCCACCACAGGACAGCATCTATACCTACGCTTTTTTCACATTTAGGAAGCAAGTACTGTGGTTCAAAACCACGTCTCTGCCTCTTCATGACCTCCTTTTTAGTTCTGCTTCTTGTACTTGGAGAGGAGTGGGAGGTTAGGGCCTTAAAAGAAATCTGCCATCCTTAGGGAATCACTGTTAACAAAAACCCAAAGGTTTAAAAGACAGCTTCTGAATAGGTAGAAGTTTTTACTCTGTGATCAGCTGAGCATTTCTTGAGAAGAAGCACGATTTGAATTAAAGGCCTAGCAATCCTTCAAGACATATCACTGTGCTTTTCACGCCAGAGTTTTAAACAGAAGTCATCCTTTGATGTGAACGGATAGAACTGTAGATGATTCAGTCAATATTGTACATGATGCTATGCACAATCTCAGGATTTTCTGTCATCTGTTAATGCTTGAAGCATGGATTGGCAAAATCTGTTCAGTTGTTCAATAGATGTTTTGCTAAAAGGCAGACATAGTTGATAATTTAATGACAAAATATTCAAAAATATTTCATAACCCAAAGCTCTTAGAGTATGTGTTGGGTATGATGCTCAGCTACTGATACATACATGTTTAGCTTAATATCTGTACAATTGTTAAACAAAAAAAGAGAGTTTCAGCTATTTTATGTTTGCTAAAGTTGTCTACCTGTGACAGCAATAAGGCAGTAAATTCAACTGCATATGTACATTTAGTGTGTACTTTCTGGTACTTTTTAAAAACATTCTACTGGTTTGTGAGGATATTTGCTAACAAACAAAACAAATACATATGGGCCGACATCGCCCATGTCAGTATCACCTTTGGTGGTGGGCAATAATTATCTGAAAAGAGGGGCTTCACAAAGTTTTCAGGGTTTTTTTTTTTGTTCTCCTTTACTCGACTTTATGATGCAGATTGTGTCACACTTCAGTGCTGACAGAACAAGAAAACACCAATATCCTAAGCTCAGTCACTAATGCACAGATGATTATACCCTGCATTTAAAGCAAAACAATAAAACTGTTGTCAAAGGCACATTTACGTAAATGTTTGTGCTGCTGTGAATCAAGAAGGAATCAAGCTGCACTTCTTCCTCTCAAAAGCTTTTAAAACAAACATGGACATTGAAAAGTGACATAATTAGTGGGGTAATCTGTCTCCAATTAACCATGCTGTCTCTGTCAGGGAAGCTGTGCACAGATGTTCCATTAGCGTTAAATAAAACCACAAACAGATGCTGAGGGTCAGCAGTCTGTACAGAAATACTTCATGATAATTTTATTACTTTTTAGACAAAGCTCCTTACAGCATCCTTCTGTGACCAACGTAGTTTAAAGATGTAATGATTTTTGTGTGAACTTTGGAATCAAAATTAGCAGTGGTGCTCACACTAATTAGGAAAAATCTGTTAATCATTAGTGTTCACTGGTTTTATTACCAACTGACAAAAGTAAGCGAAGAACCCACCTCTGACCTTTAAAACTCAAATTAATTAGATTTCAATCTTTCATGATGCTGAGAACTATTTAGTTTTTCAGCCTGGTTCCTTATATTGTATTTTCAGAGTGAGAACAAGAACAATGAACAGTTCACAAAGTGAAATAATGATAATTAGAGCTGTTTGTTGGATAAAATAGCTTTTAAATACCAACATAAAGGCAGTATCTAATATTACACACATCTTTTCTCTGATTCATTGACCACAGGCTTGATTTTGTTGTTTTATTAATGCAAAACAGAAACTAAACACTTCTTGACAATAACCATCAATGACTTTGTCTTCTTAGATGACTTGTGTAAACAAAGTTATGGAAAAAATATTACTTTTTAGTAAAAGAAGAACCTTCTAAATTGATCAAATTTGAACAGAACACAAAGAGTTACTTTTTATGAATAGCAGTATTTAAGTGTTCAGTTTCTGTTTTAAATGCACAGTAGTCCCGCGCTACTTCACGGTTCGTTATTTGCTGACTCGCTCTATCGTGGTCTTTCAAAGTAAGATTGGACATGACACACAATGGCTGATTAATAGATGAGCTGCACGATTGGCATGGCATTTTAAAAAAAATAAATTATTTTAAATTGTTTAGCACCTGTGTGCAGCCTACAGCTGCAGAAAAAGCTTCCTCCTGCAGCTGATCAGCTGATCTCCGCTCTGCAGCAGAGAAGTGGGCGTGGCCAAGAGTGCAGTGGAGGCAGAGAGCTGAAATCATGACATTCTGTGCTGTTTTAGTGCATTTAGAGTTTAAAAACATTTTTTAGAATATTGCAAGAGTGTGAGAAGGGTTTAAAACACCTTAATATATAAAGTACTACTAACTACTTGTACTAATACTCCTACTTCATGGTTTTTCACTTATCGCGGGACTTCAGGGTACGGATCCCCCACAATAAATGAGGGGCTACTGTAGTTGTTAATTGAAATGTTAAATTTTTTTTTCCCCTAAAAAAGTATATATATTTCTTGAATTTTCTATAACTTTTTCACACACGTCATCTAAGGAGACAAAGCCATTGTTGATCATTGTCAACATTGTTTCAATCATAAATTAATTATATTTTCTCAGCTCTTGTATATGAAACTGTTTGCTTGCTTACATTTAAAAATAAGAGTTGTCTGAGCTCAGATCAGTAAGGCCTAGAAGATCAAACTGAAGATCTAAATGTGTTCTGTTTATAAGAAAACAAGCTGATTCTATTCAATTAATTGTAATTGATAAAGCACCAATTCATAACAACAGTCATCTTAGGGCACTATACAATAAACAAACAAACAAATAACAAGTCTAAATAAAAAAAACAATTCCGATCCAGATTTAAATCCAGTTACAGTCGATGGATTTTTATTATAATACACTGATATACAGTACAGTATGAAATGCCAATTAGTAAAAGCATTTACATGTATCTAAGGAAAATCTTCACTGTTGCAATCTATCATTCTGAGCAGCACATTGGCAAAAGAAAAAAGAAATGACTCCCTTTTAACAGGAAGAAACCTCCATTAAAACCAAGCTCAGGATGAGCGACCACTTGTTTTGGCTGGGGCTTTGAGAGGACAATATAAGGGATAACTCAGGATACCCGAGTTGATCATAACTGCATAATTTATAAAAAGGAAGGTCTTAAACTTGTTTGGGAAAAAAAAATCTGTCCTTGCATCAGTTGATTTATAATCAGGAATGTTATAATTTTTGATTGGGAACACAAGAGTAGTGGGCAAGCCGAGTTAGTGAACGTTGGAAGTAGGATTAAGACATTTTGAACTAAAACACCTTTCTTTTAATGTCCGTCACATTTTCTGTGCTGCTTCGTCTCAACATTTTAAGGAGTCCTTGCTTTTCATTAAAGGATCGTAAACACAACAGGCTGTTAAAAAGAGTATTATTAATAACTGGATGGTATTTCTGGTGGGTTGTAGCGCTACTGGCATTCTATTCTCCAAAACCGCAAAGACTTCCAAAATTGGGACATTGATTATAGTTTACAGTAATTACAGTAATAACATTGTACCAGACAAACAATGCATTGCAAAACACTGCACGTGCACACACATTAATACAGTACGACACACAAACGGGCGTACACACTTGACAGCCCCTCCACATTTCACCCTTAAATGCAATCAAGTGTTCCCACACAGTAAACCCTGCACCGACCCACACATCACTCAGTGCAGCGGTGAGCAGCCGACTTAGTAAAAATCTCCTGTAAGAAGAAGGTGTATATCTCTGCCGTGAGTCACTGACATTATTAAACCTCACATATTTTATTTAGTTTTTTATAACCTTGATAGAACAACTCCTTTTTATGGTTCTGAAAAATGTTGTAAAGTGTTTACCTTTCACTGCGCTCTCTAAGCCCTTCAGAAGTCTAAGCATTATTGGAGTGAGGAGTTGTTAAAGGAAGACTTAGGAAGCAAAGTGGATGATTAAATTTGCTCAAAGAAAAGGACAGAGGGGGAAGAGGGGGAGAAGGAGGGGACTGGATGTGATAACAAAAGCCAAGCGGAAAAAAGGAAGGAAGCCAAGCAGAAAACATGTGAATAAATGAGCTCTGTATGGTAGGTTGTGCTCAGCAGCAAATGCACATGTACAAACTTAATTACTCATCATTACAAAAACTTTATTCAAAGTCATCATCTCTTTTCTTAGACTTGATTTAAACTTTATTAGTTGCATTGCCTTCATGGGATTAAATGTTCAAGTTCAAGTCAACTTTATTGTCATTTCCATCACATGTGGTACATGAGGTAGAACAAAATTAAGTACGCTGGGTCCCAGTTACTCCCCAAAAATAGCAAAATATAAAGTATAAAAAGAATAGTAAATAAGTATTGTATAAATGTATTTTTTCTTCAATTATTTTTGCTGCTTTTCTTATCTTAAAATAAACCAGGAGTCAGTGTAACAAGGAATTACAACTAAGAAAATATTTCATGTACAAGTGTTCAAAGTAACTATTGTAGTGAACTAAGCCTCTGGTCAAAACCTGACCCTGAAGACCTTCATGGGACAGAAACTGTTATTTCATTGATTTGAATCCAGAAATACAAATTAGCTCATCCAGAGACTTTCTAATTGTATCCTGCACTAATCAATTGAAAGAACACTCTTTTTTTATATATTGTCATTACTATTTTTACAAATGTCTTGATAATCAAAAGGTGTTTAGTTCAAACCATTTTAAATGTTGAAGTGAACTACTCATTTTAAATCAACTGTGAAACAGTATTAATGATTTTTAATCCTCATTCAAAGTAGAAATCAAGTTAGATGTCTGTTACAAAGTAATTATGCATTTTTTGATCTTCTGTCTGAAATGAAAAGGAGTGATGTCGGTCAAAAGTCGGAGACAGTCGCAAACAAGTTTATTGGAACGAACTGTCATGTTTTTAAACCTCTCAGACAGAAACAAGAGAAGCTGGCACCTGGGGTCTGTCATCTCACCAAAACATTTCTCTGTCTGTTCCTAAAACATCTCCGCTGTTTTTCTGACTTGTAGTAACCCTCTTACGTCACTAAAACCACACCCCTGTTGGTTCTTTCAACCAATCAGGACTTCCCAAATGGGACCGGAAACAGAACTCTTTAAAAGTCGACACTTCCTAGTTCCAGAAGTTCTGAGTGCAGAACCGAACAGAAAAGTTCTGAGAGCAGAAGTGATCCGAAGTTCTGGGAGCACAGGAGAACAGAAGTTCTGGGAGACATGAACCGAAGTTCCGAGAGAGAACAGAAGTTCTGAGTTCCTCTGAGTCTTCTCAGAGTCCCGTTCGTTCTTCTGGCACTGATGGAGTTCGGCTGGAGTTCCTGTAGGAGCCACGATGCCTCGCTGTGGCTCCACCCGGTGAAAGCCTTATAACTTCTGAGGAGGTTTGCTCTGTGGAACGAGTTCTCACGACTTCTGCCGAGTCGCAGCCGCCCTGAGGAGACGCTGAAAGGTAGCGTACCAGGGACCTCTTACCGCAGCTGAATCATCCTCTGCCAAGGTAAAGGGGTCGTCATGAGCTTCACTACCAGTGTACCGCGGGCGAACTGCGCTTGAAAGGAGCGTGTTGTTCTGGTCTACAGACATACATCCTCATCCACATCTTTTCTCTCCATTTAAACTCCTTCATTCCCCATCTTTAAAACTCTTCTATCTTGCCAGTAATTAATCCAGATATCTTCAGATATATCTGTTGTATTTTAGTTGCAAGTCAGAAATCATGGCCGTATGATTTCTCATTGTAAAGCTCATTAATTAAGCTGTGTTATTGCCTTCAATCAGAATAATCAAGTGTACAATGTTTGATGTTAAATTTTGATTCTGTTAATAAATGACCACATTCATTTTGATGGGTCAAAGAAAATTAACATCTCACGTCACTGATTAGACCATCTCCGACACAGTACTTCTAAACACAAAATCTGTCAAGTAGCTCGAAAAAGAGAGAACCCGTTATTAAATATTGATTGTAGTGGAGCTCCTACGTTAACTAACCCTACATCACTACACTATTATGGGGGTGGATGAATCAAAAAAGAAGCTATGGAAAGTGATAAAAAGTACATTTTTAATTCACCTTCATTATTATCGCCCACCATCAAAGTAGGAATGATGTTTTGTGCCTTTGTGTGTGTCTGTATGATAAGCAAAGTGTCTCATCATGCCCCACTGAAGAGAAGTTACTGAGTCAACATAATCATTGGATTTTATTACATTCAAGAAAAATAATCTACATGAACAATTATAGCTCCACTAATTTTACACATTTTGAACATTTTTTTTTACCATTTAGCCATATTTTTTACCATTTGATGTGGTAGTAGCTTAGAATGTTGTACAATTTTGCCTTTGACAGTTGGAATGAACTCAGTTTTTTTCAAGTAAAACTGAGTAAAAGCACAAGTAATAATTTAATATACATCTGCAACCGATTAACTTTTGAAGTCAACGTGTTTCAAAACCTAAGAAAACACTAAAATAGCTATATTTTAATAAATTTACAAATATTAGGCCAAAATTTGATGCAGTTGTAGCTGAGTATTGTCTCTAACACTTACTTTGATGGGAACATGTGCAACATCTTTGCCTATAACCTTTGTGTGAACTGTTGTTGTACAGTTTGTTAGCAAATTATCTCGTGACCCATTGGACAGATTTTAGTAAGTCTCAAATTAATTATCTATTGTATATTTGCAAGTTATTGACTTTTGGAGCCATACCAATTCAAGATGGCTGCCACAGCTAATTGACCTTAAATCTGCATAGAAAAAAGCTAAACTGTACCTCTGTGAATTTTACAGCTACTGGGCTAAAATTTCATTTTGTAGTAGCTGAGTTCGTCCAACAGATCTAGCAAGATATATAGAATATAGTATTGCATACACATACATTTATTTTGAAGGTTTGACCAAATTATTTGTAACTCTCAACATAAGATTAATTTAGTTTCAAATTAAATCAGAAGAAAGGTGGCAGGTGATTTGCATTCACTGAAGGAATGCTAAGGCTTTAAATTGATTCCTGTTTTCAGTCATCTCTACAATAGGTTTTAATTAAATTCAATTCACATTATTTATATAGCACCAAGTCACCACAGAAGTTGTCTCAGGGCACTGAACAGAAACATTCACATAGATAAAATAGCCGAAACCGACCGGCTGAGTTTGAGAGAACAAGAAAGGGAAATGAACACAAAATGGCAGGTCCAGGTGCACTTTCTATAGGAGGACAGACAAAAAAAACACGTGACGATATAAATAATTACAAATACGAACAGGTAGAGTAGAGTAAGTAAAGACAGAAGCAGAGTGAGGACATGTGGTCAACTTGTCCTCCGGTAATCTAAGCCTATAGCAGCAAACAGTAACTAAGGGATAGCTCATGAAACCCAAGCCAACCCTAGCTATAGGATTTATCAAAAGGAAAGACTTAAGTCTAAAGGTGTCAGCCTCATGGACAGAAATTGGAAGTTGTTTCGACAAGAGAGGAGCCTGATAACTGAAAGCTCTGCCCTGAAAGCTCTGCCTCCCATTCTACATTTGGAAACTCTAGGAACCACAAGTAAACCTGCAGTCTGAGAGCAAAGTGCTCTGTTAAGAAAATATGGAACAATAAGATCTGTAATATAAGATGGAGCTAAGTTGTTGAGGGCTTTGTAGGTTAGAAGTAAGATTTTGAATTCTGAATTTGACATGGAGCTAAAACTGGAGACATACGATCTCTCCTACCAACCCCAGTTAAGACTCTGGAAGCAGCATTTTGGATCAACTAAAGGCTTTTTAAAGACATTTTTGGACACCCAGATAATAAACAAGTGTAACCCTCTGGATTACATTGGGGTTTCTTTGTTAGCAAAAAAAAAAAAAAATCCTTTTCATTCCTTATCATTTAGAGTTGAGTAAAAATAACTAAACACTTTCCATCTGGCTTTTTTATTCTATTCCATATTGATTATGTGAAGCTATAATGTTTTGGACTGAAAAGCAGTTTCCCAGTTTACCCTGGCATATGTGAAAACTATGCCTGGCCAAGCACATCATCCAACCTGACTCTGGATCGGGACACTAGGGGATCTGTGCTTGTTAGGCCACATACTGCCAAGCTGCAGAGTCTGGCCGACCAGCACTGTCTGAAGCTAGTAGATGAACTCTAAACAACCTTTTTCTGTATGCTACCATTCCATCATTTGGTATACCACTTAAACCAGCAATTTTATATACCCTGTGGACAATTTCTGTCATGCCACTGCCAACAGAAAAAGCTGTCACATTCACAGTCAGTGATGTAGATTTTTATTTTATTTTTTACTGCTAGTTGAATCTGGGACATTTGTGTTCAGCTACACTGAGTCCACATAGATTTATTCAAGTGAATGCAGGCCTCAGATTTGTTGAGTAAAATTGATTTGCTTGATTGTTGTGTAATATACACAAACTTCAGACAGTTTATGTTTATTAGTCAAAACCACCAAAGTTCCTGATGTTTAAAAATGGATAAACTTTTCATTTTTAAATTTATGAAGCTGGTTGGCGTGTGTACTGCATGTTGTTAATTCATTGTTTGCTGGTAAAAAAAATAAAACTTAAACAAATTGCGCCTAACAGCAATTTACTTGGCTTGACCAAACTTTGTAGTGTCTCATCATTAAACAATCTTAGTTTGAAAATCTGTCACGAAAGGCATTGGATGATCTAAAAACATTTACAATAAGTCTTTTTTTTTCCTCACTGGCTCTGGAACCAGGCTCACACCTTCTTCCCTCTCCCTGTTCTCCTCCTGCTTTTTTTCCTCTGTCTGTGTATCAGAGCAGCTCCTATTTTTACACATCTTCTGAAATGAAAACTACTGTTTTGGATCTGACCAGCTGGACTTTCGACGCAAATGACAAAATCTTTCAACAAAATGACAGGGTCCTGGAGCACCCTCATCTGCTCGGATGACATGTGCAGCTGGATATGTCTCTGGGGAAGTGGAATGTGACGTATCTACCTCTGCTGTCGATCGAGGATGCCAAAATTGCATATAATTGGATTTATGATAACAGGTTTCCTGTTTTTGGAATAGTCTGGTTCCTGGTTTATCAACATACAAAGAAGACGGTCGCAGCTAATCTGGCCTGGTCAGGCTGCTGCCTATGTGAAGGTTTGGTTCGTGCTTTGAGGACTCAAAATCAGCTGATTTACGAGCTAAACCGTAAGATGGAAGTGATTTGAATCGCAGGCCACCTGTGGCTTTGGGACTCGTCAGCATGAAAACGACCTTGAAGAGGCTCATAAGCACGCACCAGTAGAATGCACCATAATCTGGCCATTTCGGACCTTGGAAGTACCAGTAAAGACTCGAGGCTGACAAGAAAAAATAGTTTGCCTGAATAAATCAACAATTTTATCTGTATATGACTCCCCCGGTTGGCCTCGAAACAGGCCGACATAACAATTTATCCTGGGAATTGTGTAAACTAAGGAAAGCTTTGTCTAGGACAAGGTGTGAAGAGATCTTTTTTGTAATGCCACTATCCTCTCCTCATGGCTTT
>NC_056519.1:14449729-14472522 GCF_014905685.2 Nematolebias whitei | reverse complement strand
ATATTCTTGTTGTATCTTGGTACAATGATAATAAAGCTTATTCTGATTCTGATATTCTGATTCTTCTAAATTTTTATGCTTTGTGCAGAAGAGCACATTTCAATTTGCATCTTTATACAACTGAATTATCACTAATATATTTGGCTTTAAATTTGGCAGAATGACTAATGATGTAAGCTGACCACACAATGCGTCTGTGAGCTACATCAAGGCAAGATGAAGCATAAATCAGATAATAACCTGGACAAATATTTATTTCACATCTCAGTTCTATGCTCATTTCTACCACAATGAATTTATTTAATAAAAACTAAATAGGCTCTAAAAAAATAATCAACATGTCAAACAAATTGTATTGGCCTTTTGTTTATTTCCTATATATTGCCCTTTCAGTAGCTTGCTCTGCAGCAATGGGATGCTTCAGTCGCTCTGAGAAGATGACTACTAATGATGTGTTTCTCTACTGACACGGTGGAGAGAGAATAAATGATCACCTTCAGTCAGCAGAGCAGTTCTTACAAAAGAGCGCACAGAGAAATATTTAAGTATAATCTTATTGTAACACTGATTTGCATTTTGCATTGCCAAGCGTAATGCTTGATTTATTTCAGCTGAGGCGTAAAGGGCTTGTAAAACCCATGGAGTTCAGATTTAAGGTGTTAAGTCAGGGTGCTCTCTGACTGTAGGGAGTCTTCAGGCTCCACTGAATCTCCTTGTCGTGTGCTGAAAAGAAGGGCATTGACAACGTATATTTAAGACAAGATTTCTTGTTCTTATAGATATACAAGTGTAATAGTGCTGGATCGGTGTATACACGTCACGGTTCAACATGTGCCTCAATTTTGGGGTCGGTATGGCTTAGTGCAACAATAAATGGTAAATGTTGTTATTGACCATCCAAGAATCTAATCCTGGACAAACATAACTTAATGAATTTTGATAGCTTTTGTAATTTTTTTCAATTTTTATTATTATTTTGGTGTATCAATAAATTAGCTCCTGATCCATTGAGTTAATTTATACAGAAGCAAAACAGTTAGAGTCACTAGAGGATCATTAGAACAAAATTGTAAAACTCCCCTATGCAGAACCTCATTTGGTCAGACCTCTTTTTCCTATAAAAGCACATTATGGACCTTATTGCCCCCACATGTAAAAGCTACACCTGAAGTAAAAAAAAGTTTGTTTACACCACTAAATCTTGGCTAAAGGAAAATCAAAGATGTGATCATTTTTAATACTCAGATTTTATGGATGATAAAGTCTGTGTGGGAGTGTATGTATTAGTGAGTTAGTATATATTTATATTTACTATTTTTAGTATGCTAGCTGAATATGTGAGGATGGGGAGGTATTGAGGATGTGCAAGGATAATATAAATTTGGAGGTTGCAAGGTTATTTTGGAACTTGTAGAGAGGACAATGTTGTATTTTTATTGTACCTAGATTTTTAAATTGTTCGTATTTTAATGTATAGTTTTTATTACATGAATTTGGAGGTTGTAAGGTTGATTATATGAATATGTAGGCATGAATACTTATGTATTCTTACTGTATTTTGATTAATAAATTGTATGTATTTTAATGCGTAGAGACGCCCAACCAGGGACTGGAGTTGTGAAATAGCTATAGCTATATACTCTTTGTGCAATGCATCAGTCACAGACTTGTTCCGTTCTATGTTTGTGTGCATTGTCCCTGTCGAATAAATTAATAATAATAATAATAATAATAATAACAATAATAATAGAAGCAGAGCGATAAACAAACCCTTGTGGGGAGGCAATAACAGCAGTGTCCAGTCCTAGTCTTAGAAGGCCACTAACTTGCATGTTTTAGTTTTTTTTCCTGCTTCAACACATCTGTTTTATACCTTTTATATGTTTTACAAATTGGCGACAGAGATTTCTGCAGAACTTGAGGACATGCATTATTGCTATAGCAAGTCGAAACGGTTCTTCTCAACCTGAACCTTTCATTGCATTGTTGACCTTGTGTTAACCTGCATATGACAAACAATAAACTAATTCAATCATTAATTCAAGTGTGTTGGAGCAGGAAACAGCACAACATGCAGGATTGTGGACCTCAGTGATCATAATTAGACCCTGTTATTTAAAGGTAACAGGCCAAACACAGCAAGGTTGAATTGATCAATTTGTAACTTCACTATAAGTAAAACAAAACAACCAAACAATATATTTATATGTACCATCATATTTATATCATTTGAAATACAAACCATGTCATGCAGGCCATGCCAGACAAACTTGCTTTGGAGTAGATGGCTTTACATAATATTTCCCTCTACTTATTTGTGCCAACTAACAAAAAACAATAAAGATGTATATTGACTTCCAGATGGTAATTGTTTGTAACTAACGATCTTCATGCGATAGTTTTTTAAAATTCAGTTTAGTCTTTTTTTTTTTTTTTTTATCTGTATTGCTTTTAACCTATAGTACCGGTACAGCACTTTTCAACAAATACGTTTTTATACATAACTTATTACAAAGATACAAAGTACTTTATTTGCCGTTTGTGCACAGACCAACGATCCAGGCACGTTGGAGTTCTTACAGAGCTCGCTCCGTCATAGTCAAAACACTGAAACAACACTAAATGAATAAAATAAAAATGAGAATAAAGTGGTTTTATATCTACACTGGTAGGTAATATGTACACCTTCTCATGTCACATGACAAGAAGTTAGTTAGCGTGGGGTTATTATTGCACCAGATTCAGTGGTTTTGTTTTGCCCTCAGTCTGACTGTGGCAGGGAAATAACTATTAAAACACCTTGTACTATGGCCACCTGCATTTTCTGAACTCATACAGGTTACAATTGCAATTCTCTAAACAGATTCTATAATATAAAATGTTACCTGCCAGTCCTGCTTTTGACATATTTTTGAATTATGTGACTCACATAAATCTTTTTGACTGGCACATGATCATATATATTTGTGACCAGCTTATACCAGTCAAGGTCTGATCAAGCTGAAAATCTGCTGATTCCTGTCACAGAGGCTAAATAGAAATCACGTACTGTATTCCCAACACCATCTGTGGTAAAACATTTCTTTCTTATGTTTGTGATTGCATTTTACTTTAGTGCATGCAATTTTTTCTTTGACAGAATGCTTAAAACCAAGGTTAAAAAAAATGAAACTCAAGTTTTTATTTGTTGTAAAAGTCCAAGATCTGTCCTTGACAAGTGTTAAAAGGCATTTGAAGGTTTTATTTGTTGTAGGCAATTAAACTTGCACATGAAGAATCGTGTTCGCTTTGTGAAAAGTGCAGCGACTTCAAAATAAATCTTTGTTGTCAGACCCACAAGGTCTTGATGGTACAGGAACATATTATTACCTTAATGAAAATGCCTTGGGAAACAATAAAACATGCAGCCTACGTGTTATGACACCTGGGGTTTTATGCTGGATGTCAGCCACATGAGGCAACTCTTTACTTGAGGTCATGTTTAAAGAGTTGTGAAGGAATAAATTCTGTTTTGCTCTGTTCAGATGGAAGAGGAAGGTTTGATAGAGGCAAAGGGAACCAAACAAGCTGGTGATGAAAGCACAATGACCTCAAACCTGTTATAGACTCCAAAATGCCAAATCAATTTTTAAAAGCTTGAACTGTTCTAACTTTACTGTCATGGCACTGGGTGATTATTCTTCTGTCATTTTAGGTTAGCCTTTTCTTACCCACTTTCTGATCAGATGATACGTTTTACTTTTCCTCCCTGTTCTATTCATCTATTCATATGTTTATGCCCTTCACAAGATTCTTCCAAATTACTTATTTCCCACTCTGCTCTTTTGTCATCTGTTCTATTCAGATGTTCAGTGCAATTTTCCCATTTGTATTCTGAATATTTGTCATTTGCTGCATCATGTGAGGTAGACACAATACTTTTCATTCAATTTTTACTATTTTAAACTGCGGGGAGCTTCAAAACAATCACAGTCAGAAGAAATGCTATTGCTCTTTCCTTTGTTGAGTTTTATTTTGAAAATTAAAACGTTTGTACAGTTTAAAAGCCTCAAAAACCAAAAGAGACTCCCTTTCTCAATCAACATGTCCTAGGATTTGTCAAGAAAACAAATGTGTTTTTCTATGTATATAAGAGACGCTATTCTCAATAGAAAATTTTCAATTAACTCTAGAAACTGATTTTTATTTATTTATGTATTTTACGGCACTCAGAACCTCCTTGAGTTAGTTTCATTTTCCCCATGATGTGTGCCCGGCATATTCACTGGCTGAAAGGCTCAAGTCAAAGTGCAACTGGAGCTTTTGCACCCTAATGGCTGTCATTTGTCCCTGCCATTTTGGGTGGCAATTGAATAACTTCATTGGGTGGATGAGAGAGAGCAATTTTAGGTGCATTTAAAGTAATATCGTTTATCCCTCTGCCTGTCATAAATCACAGGGGAAAGAAATAGAAAATGAGATGTGCAAAGAATGTACAAATAACGCTAAAAAGATCTAAAATGAGGCACTGGTGCTCTCGATTAAGATTAAATTAAGATAAAGAACCTTTTATTTCATTTCCGTGTGGCTGTGTGTGTTTGAGTGTGCTTATATTATGTTTCTCTTTATGTTAATAGCTTTGTAGCCAGTGGCTTGGAAGATGACAGAGGTAATTGTTTGGTAAAATTTGTCCTTAGTGAAATATTTGAATAACTAAGTCTCTAATTCTTTTTACTACCCAACGGTTTTTCCTTGTTCTGCCATTGGTGGGGTAAGATGCCACAATTTCAGTGGATGACAAACATTTTCAGCGGTACCTTCATACGTTGGCACAATAATCCTTTCCTAGTCCCAATGGTTTAGTCCTGAACATCTCAAAACAGTGTTTTGTTTTTGTTTTTTCCCATTAACCCCAGTGGTTTTGTCCTCATAACTTCCCTTATAACGCGCAAATAATTGCAAAACAGCTCAAGCCTGCAAAGGATGCGTGAGAGACTGACTGATATGGTTGATTTGCATTTTGAAGATCTCCTTTGATTCACGTTTCAGTCACCAATATTCTGGTATTAAAATTATTATCATATAACAACCAATTTTCAGATTAAACTCAAAAGGGGAAAAAAATCAGCTCCACATTTATTTTTGTCTGTGTTTTCATTTATGAATTTATTTTGATGCAGTCAAAAAACAATACTTTCTGACAAAGCCTAAAAGCCCTTTACCTTGTAATAAAATTTAAAAAAAAAATCAAAATTTAAATGCTCTCATAACCTCACATTAACTTAACTAGACTCATGTTCCTTAGGAGAAACATTGTCCACCATAAAATCAACTATAACTACACATTTTAATCCCATATTTATACATCATAAAATGATACATTCCTCTCAGTAATGTTTTTTCTTTTTACCTTTATCTCTATATTTTAGGGTTATAGGGAATAGCTGCTGGATGTCCGGCCCCTGAGCTCTTGGCATTCAGTAACTGTGGCCCCCGGAGCAGTTTAGTTGAATAGCCCTGGTCTAGATCAACATACTCTTGAAGCAGTACCTTCTCTTGGCCAGACGTCACTGCAGAGTCCCCCCTCATCTCGTCTGACAAAACTGTTTTAGTTTAGATGTAAAGAGCAAAAACTCACGTGTAATGTGCACAAGTTACATTTAGTACTAAAACACTGTTTCACATGCATGCAGGCTGCAGAATCGGATGTTCCATGGCTGACTTCCATTAGTTCTTTCAAAGCAGGATGTTATCAGCAGGTGCACTGTGCTGCTTCAGCAAGTACCGTATTTTTCGGACTATAAGGCGCACTTAAATCATTTAATTTTCTCAAAAATCAACAGTGAGCCTTATAATCTGGTGCACCTTATGTATTAATTCTGGTTGTGCTTACTGACCTCGAACCAATTTTATGTGGTACAGCTGAACAATGTTGAGAGTTATTGTGGAAAAGTTAAATGAAGTTTGACTTATCTGACTGTTTTGTTTCGCTTGTAATCTGGTGCACCTTATGCATGAAAACAGACCCAGTCATTGATATTGCGTAATATAGTCCAAAAAATACGGTATTTATAGGACAGTAAAAGAAAAACAATAATCAGAAACTAGCAATTCTACTATGGGTGGAATAAAAATAAATAAATAAATAAATAAATAAATACTACTAATAAATTGAACAAACAATTAGAAAGGATCCTCCATGTACAACCACTGACGCAGGAGTAAGTTTGACCAAAAACAAGACCTCGTTTTCAGAGACCAGATCTGAAGGATCTGGTGGGCTGGAGGGTCTTCACAAAAATCGAGTGGATTTTTAAAACAATTGTCAATAAAATAATTAATGGTGTACTAATGGGGTAAAATACTTTCACAAAAATTGTCATAAAATAAATATTTGTTGACTAAAAATAAAGTTTTTTAAACAACAGATTTAAATAGTAAAAAAATTATTTAAACAAGTCATTTAAATTTGATATTTTTATTTCAGGCTGAGGTAGCTCTAATTGCCTGACTAGTTGTTTTATTTTTTGTTTAGTTAAAAAAATAAATAAACAGAAATAATAAATAATGTTTTTTGTATTCGCTGATAAATAAGTTGGTTGATTTTTTTCCCCTAAGAAATGCTATCATTAAGTTAAAGGGACTTTGATGAGTTAAGTTGGTGGGGAAATACAAGTTATTTATTTATTTGTCTATATTCGCCTGTAAATGTTTTAGATCCCATAAAGATGTTACTTCAGCCAAAAATTTCAGAGGGACATGTTGCTATTTTTTCTTAACACAACTGAGGAAACAATTTTGCTAAAAAACTCAATGAACATCTTCTACAAGTGATCAGATTGATAATTTGAATTAGTCCCTTTAGGTATTCTTTAGTTGTGGCATCCTCCTCAGATTCAGCAATACATCCCATATTTGCAGATTTTACCTTGTTAACACGAACATGGTTAACTTTAAACATTTATTAAGCATGCAGACATAATAATAGCCAGGATGTCCTTCTGTGTCTGTGCACAGCGTAACTGGGCTGCAGGGCTGCTTGTAATCTCTGTCTCGTTTCCAGTCCTCTGCAGATAATGATGTCCAAGTGCAATACATTTCCTTGTCATAAAAGGTCAGTGATATAAACACACCATAGCTCTTTTAGATCTATGTTCTCATGGAATGTATGGTCAGCTCATTGTTTTTAAACCAGCATGCACTCAGTGCAACAGATGCAGGTAGAATATCATGAGCTTTTTAAGTGAGGTGGACATCTTGCATAAAACAGAGCCTTCATGCAACTGATGCCACCTATGTGTCTGACCTTCATCGCTCTTGATATGCACATGAAAACAGATACACAGTCAGTAGTTTTTCACATCTGCTCACACACCTGCATACAGAAGTGCTGTGTTTAGAATGATGACTTGTCTCCTTCAGGGACTAATGAATTTAGATCCTCTGTCAGCACCACTGAAGGATGGCCGCAGATGCTCTGACATTACAGAAAGGACGTACACACACTAGAAGTAGTTATCCGTGATTTGAATGTAAGCAAAGGTTCAGATCCTTTTCATGAAATATTACAAGATTTATCTATAAAAATGTATTTGAGGTTGCTAAATGTGAGCAAAGGAAGAGGTGATCAATTCATCAAAAGGATTTTTGTAAAAGAAAATGTTTCTTGTTGGCAAACACACACACATACACACAAACAACATAAAATGTAGTCTGCTTTTGTTGTTGGATCTGTTTTACAGCTCTTTTTAGCTTCATATTTCTTCTTGGAAAAAATATTCAAAACAAAGACCAATATCTCAAACTAGTGTTTTACTAGTTCTACCCGCTGGAAAATTTGTAGCTTTAAATTGAGTTCCCGCTCCATTTTTAGCAGCAGTCCGCTGTCGAGTACTTGTAAATGCAAGTCAGCCCATCATTTTGAGAGAACATGTACTTATTGAATCAAAACAGGAAAAAAGTAAGAGGAGCTTGACACAAACAGAAATAGACTGGTTGCAGTCAGAACTGTGGGGCAGTGGTTTGCAGTTTGGATGAGTGTACCAGAACCATTATGTTAGACATGTTCACAGGCTTTCTGGAAGTTTAATGCTTTTATACTTCAAATGTCCCAAAGCCTATTTAAGCTTTAGGAATTCTGTTTTTGCATGTTTTTCCCCCCATTCAGCAATATTTTTATTAATACGTTTCTGAAGGGGCAGCACAGTTGGTAGAGCTGCCGTCTCACAGCAAGCAGGTCGCCGGTTCAAATCCCGGCTGGGGACCTTTCTGGGTGGAGTTTGCATGTTCTTTCTGTGCATGCATGGGTTTTCTCCGGGTACTGCGGTTTCCTCCCACAGAACAAAAACATGCATGCTAGTCTGTTTTGTAATTTTAAATTGTCCCTAGGTGTGAGTGAGAGAGTGAATAGTTGTTTGTCTCTATGGCTCGGTGATGGACTGGAGACCTGTCCAGGGTGTCCCCTGCCTCTGTGACCCAGTGACTGCTGGGTATGAGCACCAGTGACCCCCGTGACCCGAAAAGGAAGAAGTGGGTAAAGGTGATGGCTGGATGGATGGAAGCTTCTGAAGGAGGCCAAGAGCATCTCTTTACAGGGCTTTTTAGTTTAAATGTACAGGTTTACTGAGGCTTAATGTTTTAGAGTAAACAACATGAGGGGCCTTCAAAGTTTGTGAATAACATTTTTTAGTCTTAATTCTTTAGTTTTTGTTTTGTTTGTTTTTTGCTCCAGAGTATGAGAAAATACTCAGGGTTTTTTATTGTGAATTGTGTAATTCAAGAGTCTTGTGTTTTCATATTTTCCAAACCATAAATTCAATATAAATGTTTGCAGATGGGGGACGTTCCACTTAATATTTCTTCAGGTGCACAAATAAGTCTCTCCAAAGTAACACAACTTCTGCATGTGTGTTGAATTGAAAAGTAGTCACACTTGCTTATTCCTCCTGTCATTTCAGAAAAAAAAAATATTATGCATGTTTTGGACTAAAGTTAGAGTAACAAAAAAACAAAAACTGTACTCTGTAGTGAAAAAAGCTAACAGTGAAGTAGAGAACCATCACAAGTTAAAAAAAAAATAAATCTTGTTCCAAAGGTGAGCAGGACAGTGGTGAGATGTGCTGTAGGAGTGAAAGATAGCTTCATTGTGGAGGTGGGAGTGCATCAAGGATCAGCTCTGAGCCCCTTCTTGTTTGCTCTGGTGATGGACCGACTAACGGATGAGATGAGGCAGGAATCCTCGTGGACTATGATGTTTGCAGATGAAATTTTGATTTGTGGTGCGAACAAGTGGAAAAGAATATCCTGATGCATGCTCAATAATCCAGGTAGAAAAATCTAAAAAAGTTAAAGTGGAAGTGGAAAAGAACTTGGAGAGGTGGAGGTATGCACTTGAAAGAAGAGGAATGAAAGTCCGCTGTAGTAAAACAGAGTACATGTGTGTGAATGAGAGGGAGGCTGGTGGAACAGTGAGGCTACAAGGAGCAGCGGACATAAAGGTGCAGGACTTAAAGTACTGGGGTCCACTGTCCAGGAAAATGGGGAGTGTGGTAAAGAAGTGAAAAAGAGAGTTCAGACAGGATGGAGTGGATGGAGAAAAGTTTCAGGAGTGATTTGCGACAAAAGTGTAACAGCAAAGGTCAAAGGAAAAGTTTACAAGACAGTGATGAGACCAGAATATATTGCATGGTCTGGAGACAGTGGCAGTCCCCCAGTGAATCCTCTCCATTGTTCATTGTGCCATGCAAATATACAAAACTATGTTCTGTCTGGAAATATGAAAAATAAAATCTGTTTTTTAGGTTTTTTTGTTGTTGTTGTTGCTTTCTTTAGTCCCAACATTTTTTTTTTCCGACAGTGTTGTAAGAGGACACATTAAAAAAAAAAAATCAGCAGAGTGATATCGCAGCACTGATGGAGCCAAAGTAGCATGCTAAACCTTTGGCAGCGGCCCTGAGTGAAGATTTTCATGCTTGGTCACACTGCATATCCTGCAAACACACAAGTCTACTAAGGAGCTTGCTAGCATGCTTGAATATCCAAACAGCACAAGGGACACCTACACCCATCCTGCTGCAGCTTGTAAAAATCAAGTTAGAACAGAAGTTAATTCAATTAAAAGCCTGCAGATCTGAAAATCCTGCTTGATTCTTCGACACAAACAGCAGGTCTACGCAACCATAATCCAAGTGAATTATTTATATAAATGAGGCTTTGGGTACCACAGTTATATCGTTGTAGTCACAAATGCTGCATGCGTGCACAGACACTGCCTTTGCACTAGCAATACACAGTTTTATCCTGCACATAAAAGCATGTTTTCTGAACCAAATCATTTATTTTCTGTGACTGTGTTGGAGGAGAAATGGTAATAATTGTACAGATGGGAAAAATAAGACGAACATAAACAAAAATAAAGGAGTGGTAAAAGCTGCATGGTGAAAAGTTAAAAGTCCAGTTGGTAAAACTTAAATGTTAGTTTTGGCTGCTTTTGGCATGAGTTCAATTATCTTAGTTTTATATAACATCTCCAGCAAAGTGTGACATGTAAGGTCACTTTATCTGTATTCTGAATAAATATGAATGGATCTGGAGAAAATCAACATACAAGCTTCACAAATCAAAGCTTCAGACGAGTTACGTGTTTAAAACTAAAACATTGTTGCTGTAACACAACCGTGTCGACCACCGCTCCACCGTGCCACCATCCTTCTTTATTATCAGAGTTTATTTTTTCTTATCTAACTCTACAGTGGCAGCACAATCCAGCAACGTTAAGATAAATTTATTTTATCTTTGTCAAATTCTTGCTTCCACATACAAAAGAATGAATTGTAAGCTGAGCGCTGAATGTGACCAATGATTGCGTGATTTCTATGAATATTAACAGGAATGTTGCAAAATAAAGTGCCAAGGCCGTGGAGAATTTCAGCGACTCAGAGAAATCCTTGAACTCCTCTGCAGCTTTTTTATCTCCATCTTTTCTGATTCGTATTCAGTAATGGAAAACAGTAATAGCTTTAACCTCGTGTCAATACATGGATGTGCTCTTGTATTCAGGTCAATATCGTAATTTTTTTTTTATTTCTCTTGTGCCTTTAAAGTAAAGTCATAACGTCATGCTGCACAATAGGACATGATTTGATCACTATGCATATCTCAGAAACAAATAGATAGCAGATACTAACAGAAAATACACAATTTAGGATTTATTAACATCCACATGCACACATCTGCCTCAGTAGGGACATGTGTGTAACTGTTATTAAAGTTGTATGCTGGATAAACACTTTGTTTCTTTTTAAGAAGTTTCTGTTTCACATATTTATTTCAAGGTTTAGGAAGCAGTTCTTGCTAGAATGATGTGGTTTTATGCACAGAAAATGGCATTGCTATACAACTGACCTTGAAAAGTGATTAAGAATGGATCATAATGGTACAATAGTTGTTGGAGTTTTTCATGTTGTCATTCAAAGTTTATTAGCAGTGTTTGCGTACTTCAGCCAGTGGTAGCAGGGCACATGAGTCTCTGTCACTGTTATTTTGTGATTCAGATGCTAAAAGTTTTTTTAAAATGAGTGTGTTTAAGAACTGGAGGTGACTCTGAAGGATAGGCAACCCATTTTACAAAAAAAAAAAAAAAAAAAAAAAGGAATAAAGTATTGAATTAATTAGCTGTTTCCCTCGGTTCTTTTACCCTGAGCTGCACTCAAATGAGGAAATGTCCCAAAACTTTTGAAAAAATAGTTTCTTTAGCAGCTTTTCAGCTTTGTTTAATGCACCCAGCATGAGTTTCTGCTGCAAGTATGAGCACAATTACTGTTTTAAATATGTTCTTGCAAGTTTAAAAAATCCATTTACCTCAACATGTTTTAAGTGAACAAATAATTAACACTATTTTCTTGTATCCACAACTTTATATTAAAACACTGGACTTTATTAAGGATTCTATAAGTTAAAGCAAGAGGGGGACAGCATCCACATAGGCTGGTACCAGTATGAGTTTTAAGTCTGGCCTGCTCCATGTAAATAAACAGGACTTTGTGCTTATTAAAAAATAAAAAATACACCATATTTTTTTTTTCAATGTTTGTTTATTTGTATACTTACCCTGCTGCTATATGTTCAAATATTAATTTTTATAATACATTGCCTAGCCCCCAAAAAATTTGCCACCTGGATTTAACTAAGCAAACAGATACGAACCTCCTATTAGATAATTACCGTATTTTCCGGCGGATACTTCGCACCGCCCTATCATCGCATCACTCCATATTTGTCTAATAAAGTGGAAGAATCCATAAATATGTTGCTTCGTCGTATACGTCACATTTATTATGCATCACCGCTGACGTGTCGTGTTTGTTACGCATCACCACCGACAACCTGGGAATGTGGGCCAAACCCAGAAATGTGGATCGGCGTTGTGCCAAAAACCAATGGGCTGCCAAATGGCGACTGCGGGAGCGTGCATGGGAGGATTTTAACAAGAATTTAACAAGATTATTTGTTTGCTCGAAATTATAGCAAATGTGTTCCTCAGTCTAACATTTGCTTAATAAATGTACTTTAACGGTCAAATCAGCTGCATTTCGCCGGGGTGGTGCAGCTGTTTTGACGGTTCCAAGCAGAGAGCAGAATGAAGGTGGGGAGTCTTAGGCAGGCCGATTGAGTCATTAGAAGCTGGTGAAGATTCTCAGTCATCTAGGACATGGTAAATTCTAAAAAGTTCAAGAAAAAAAACAATAAAGTATAAAACATAGTATTATAAATAAAATCCAGTTGTTTTTGTCTTGAACCTTTTTGAATTTGTCATTATAGCCACATTTACCTATTATATGATACAACAGCCATACATGCCATACAACTATTAATACTCTGCTGCCATTAAGTGGCTGAAAGTGGTACTGCTCCCTTTTTTCCAGTCAGAAAGAATGGAAACGATCATATCTCAGCCAAAAAATAGTTTATAAATATGGGGAAAAAATCCATAAATATGTCGCTTCGACCTATAAGTCGCAGGGCATGTAAATTATGCAAAAAAAACGTGACTTATAGGCTGGAAAATATGGTACTGCATGGGTGATTATCTTTCAGCTGGCAACAAGTTATTTAACCCGAACTGGTGCAATGAGTTGCTTCTCATTTCTTAAACAGCCATGTTGAAAAACACATCACGTGGTCGTAGAAAAGATGTCAGTCTGTTTGAGAATGGTTAAATCATTGGCATCAAGCAGAGAAACATCTAAGGAGATTGCAGGAACTACTAAAATTTGGTTAAGAACTGTCCAACACATCATTAAAAACTGGAAGGATAGTGGGGACCCATCGTCTTCGAGGAAGAAATGTGGCTGGAAAAAAATCCTGAATGATCGTGATCACTTAAACGTTTGGTGAAATCAAATCAAAGAACAACAGTAGCACTCAGGACTATGTTTAATAGTGAATGTAAGAGCATTTCCACATGCACAATGTGAAGGGAACTCAAGGGATTGGGACTGAACAGCTGTGTAGCCTTAAGAAAATTACTAATCAGTTAGGCTAACTGAGAAAAAAAAGGCTTCAGTTTGCTAGGGAGCATAAAGATTGGACTCTGGAGCAATGGAAGAAGGTCATGTGATCTGATGAGTTCAGATTTACCCTGTTCCAGAGTGATGGACACATCAGGGTAAGAAGAGCGGCAGGTGCAGTGATGCACCCATCATGCCTTACATGCAAGATCTTGGTGAAAAATTAATGCAACACTGGATGGAAATAGATCTTGTCTTGTGACATTGCAGAAGCTTATTGAAACAAAGCCACAGAGAATGCATGCTGTAATCAAAGCTAAAGGCGGTCCAACTAAATATCGGTGTGTGACCTTTTTTTTGGTGGCGACTTTTTTGGGGGCCAGGCAGTGTATTTAGCTGTAAATAGATATTTAAAAGAAAACTCTTGTAACAACAACATTGTGGGTGGAGGAGTAGGTTGGATGCAAAGCTCCACTTCCGTAGTGCACCAAAATACAACATGACAGCTTTTATAAACCTGGACCTGCTGGTTTCAATTCCTAACAACAATAGAAGGTGAGGACATGAGGTCTAGTGTAATAATTTACAGTCGGGGGAGTGCATGAAGAGGTGAATTTGGTCATTTTTATGACTGAGACTGCTACAGCTTGGGGCCAGAGATTAAGCCATGGTGATATGTGAGGCACATACACTGCTCATATGAGTTTCTCAATTTCATGGCAGTGGCAGATAAGGTTACTTGTGTCGGGACGAGAGTGTGTTCACTCTGACACAAGTTTGCAAATCTTGCATATTTGAGTATCTTGCACTCAGTGTCTCATTAATAATAAAATCAAAGCTGTGAGTTCAAGTTAAGAGCTGGGACAGCCCACTGAATCATTTAATGGCAGGTCTGAAGCAGTGACATTACTAATTGAAGGACAGTGATTCTATCGGATAGCTGCACTGCGAAGGGTGTGGATTGGCTGCGGATGTAACTTTAGTCAAACAGATGAACTGTTAGAGCATTTGGAATAGTTTATAAATAGTCACTTTTTATTATTTTAATCCTGAATTGTTTGTAATATAAACATCTATAAAAGCAAAATGGCAGCTTCAGGCTAGTATGCCTTCAAAATCCTAAAACCTAAAATTGTGTGGCAGATTGCTGAACGTTTTTCTTGTGGCGCTACATTTTATCATTTGTAATAATTTTCTGCTTAGCAGCGTCCTAAGTTTCAAACAGAGTTGATCTTATTGAAAAGTTTCCACTTGAGATGGCTTCAGCAAACTTATTTCCCCACCTGCCTCTCTGCGAATCAAGTTCTTGATGAGTTTGCCCTCATGGGGGGAAAGGGGGTGGGGGGGGGGTTGTGCAATCAAATGCATCACTGCATTAAGCCAGCGTAAAATGCCCCTATAAAAGAGGGAGGAAAGTCAGCTGAGGCAAGGAAAGAAACAGCAGATGTGTGTGCGTGTGTGTATTGATCATACTGCTGCACTTAGAGAGTCAATAGTGACCAGCCATGAAATAGTTTCTGCCCCCGTAGCTGATTTCACTATTGTCTCACCATTGCACAGCTGGGTTTACTGCACATTTACAGTACAACAATACGTTATATTTTGAGTGTGTAACAATCGTGGGATGCGCTTGAGTGAACGTGTAGCGTTTTCTAGTGTTTTATTGCCCTTGACAGCCCTAACTTGAACCTGAGTGTGAGTGCATTTGTTGTCCTGCCTCAGGACTCAGAGCCCTGCTGGTTTTAATTGTAGGAAAATGGACTTTAATCTAAGCAGGATTTGTTTTCTACTGGGGGTTTCCAGGTGAAAGCAATTAAGTGCAATTAACTGTATTACCCCATAGCTGTCACTTGGATGTTACTGCGTAGTTGTTTCTTAGCGGTGGCTTCACATTTAATTGCCTCCAGAAGGAAAAAGGACACCCTTCGTTTTCAATCACTGGCGAGTTTCTAATCTGCCATCTGAATGTCAATGCAGTGTCCTCATGCCTAGGCTCTTCTTTTTTTTTTTGATCTGACACTGAGGTGGCATTGAGAAGGAGCCTTGCATTAAAACATATGTAGTGAGAATGTAATGTAAATCATGCACAATGATTTTTTTTTTTTTTAGCAAATATGACTTGTAATTAAAAATGTGTTAGTTACTTCAAAGAGGCAAAACATGCAGGATGCATTTTGCTTAAACTTAGCCTTTGGATATTTACAGGTCCATCAGGAGAGAAAATTTAAGATTTCAAGTTTACCAATTATTAAAATGAAGCAAAACATACACCCTGTTTTACAGATCGTAAGCAAATGGTTCAATACCATAAATGAGGTAATAAAGACACTTTGTTGTTTATTTATTTTTATTAAGAGATGCATAATTTGGTGTTTGTGAAGTCTTTGTCATGAACAGTTGATAGTGAATAAACACAGAAGTCCAAGTCTGTATAGGACAACATCAGGAACAAACAAGACTTAATAACTTCAATAAGGCAAACCGCAAGAGGCATGTAGGTTGAGAGAGCTGATATATAGTGATGTGTTGTTCACAAACAAACAGGCTTTACGTGCTGGCTCTTAAGTGAGCAAGGTAAACTAAAACCTTTCTCTAAGCTGTTGTTTGTTTTTGCTGTTGTTTATCCTTCCCTAACCAGCACAGTGCTTGACATGTCATGGACACTAACATAGCTTAACATGGATTATCCATCCATCCATTTTCTTCCGCTTATCTGGGGTCAGGTTGCGGGGGTAGCATCTTAAATAGGGAGGCTCAGACGCCTCTCCCCAGCCACTTGGACCAGCTCCTCCGGGGGAATCCCGAGGCATTCCCACGCCAGCCGAGAAACATAGTCCCTCCAGCATGTCCTGGGTCTTCCTCTGGGTCTCCTCCTGGTGGGACGTGTCCGGAACACCTCACCAGGGAGGCATCCAGGAGGCATCCTAACCAGATGCCCAAGCCACCTCAACTGGTTCCTCTCGACGTGGAGAAGCAGCAGCTCTACTCTGAGTCCCTCTCAGATGACTGAGCTTTTCATCCTATCTCCAAGTTGGATTATACCATTTGGTTAGGAAGTGTATGCTCTCAACAGACTGTACCACTCTACCCTTTTTATAAACTAAAGTTTTAATTGTTGTATAGTATTGCACCATAAGCAATATAACATATCATACCATACCACTTTATTTATAGAGCACTTAAAACAGCAACAAGGCCAACCAAAGTGCATCAACACCGCTGTGACCAGTGTCTGTCCATCCTTCCATTATCTTTGCCCTCTTCTTCCTTTTTGGGTTGCAGTGGTCACTGGTGTCCGTATACAGCAGTCACTGTGTGAGAGGTGGGATACATCCTGGACCAGTCACAAGCCCATCACAGTGTGTGATCAGTGTCAAGCATTGTATTTGTTTAAGTGAAACAAAGGCTCACAAGCAGGTGATTATTTTTATTGGTACCCCATGTTTATGTTTCCAAACCTGTCACTAGAACTATACAAGGACCCGAAAAGAGACAACTTTTTAAGGTGAAGCAGAAAGCACCCAACTTCTCATTCCCACTGACAAAATAACCGAGGGAAAACTATAGAGTCTATGAGTGTATGGGGCGGCTGTGGCTGAGTACTTAGAGCAGTAGTCTTCCAATGCAAGAGTTGGGGGTTCGAATCCACCAGCATTCACATGCCGAAGTGTCCCTTGGCGAGACACTGAACCACTCATTTTCTCCGATGTGTGTCCCATCAGTGTATGAATGTGATCTAAAAGCACTAATTAGTCTCTTCGGAATTATTTCTTCAATTAGCGTTGTAGAGATATAGTAGAGTGCTGTGTGAATGGGTACATGAGGGCACACTATTGTAATGTAAAGCACTTTAAGCATCTTGATAAGATAGAAAGGTGTTGTATAAGTACAGTCCATTTACCATTTACCGTATGAATATGGTGACAATGACCTGTTTCTATTATTAGTGAGTGACAGCAGGTGTGCTGATTACAGACGGTGACCAGGTGGTATATAATAAGCTGGGAAAAAGTTCTGCGGAGGACAGTCAGAGGGACTGATTGTGCAACAAAGACCACAAACTGTAACATGGACACTGTAAAAATGGACTTACAGTTGGATATTAATATTTTGCCAGATAATTTAGTGACATAGATTAATGGGTTGCATATTTCTACTGGGCTGACACACATACAGAGATTACAATCAAAATGTATGGTCCTAAGTGGATGTATTTTGTTCATGCAATTTTCAGTAGAGTTGTGACTATTAATACTAAAGAAATGTTTAAACTCTATCACTTTTTGTGTAGTTGATAAATTCTGTAGTAATAACACAAGATAAGAGACTTCTGCCTCACTTTCCTTTATAGTTGATGTTGGTAACTCGCCACAGTTTGCTAGACCCCCCAAAATTAGTGTCAGCTTAAAGTGTTCAGTTCTAACATAAAGATTAAAGACATTTAAATAAGATAGAATTTTATGGATAGCTTTAGATGTTTTTTATTTTTATTTTAAATAGTTCTTCAGTCCACTGTCAAATAAAGTATAAATAAATAAATTAGAAAATTGTATCTCTGCATTTTTCCCATGCTGCCATGTAAGGGGCCTGAGAAGCGGCTGGGGGGTTAACGGCCTTGCTCAAGGGTCCAGAGTGGGGAAAATGAGAGTGGAGGCAGGGGTGGGTGCTTCACCTTTCCCACCCACATTTTTGTTTTTGATTTGGGCAGTTGAACCAGTGACTTTCTGATTACAGACTCACCTTCTCTAACCTCTGTGCCACCACTTCCCTCCCACTCTACTGTTAACTACTGAATAGTACTAAAATATTAGCATTAGTCAATGTAGTGCTACTTGAACCATGCTTCACACTGGGCAGCAACATTCAGGTATGTCAACTTCTAGCAAATTAAAATATTGGAAAATTTGTTATAGTATACATTAATGCCATTTTTTTCACACAGCATGGTTTTCCGAGGTCTTAACATAGTGTCTGTGTCATTCTCTGTGTAAAATATAACTGTTACAGTACCAGTGCACTCTACTTCACCTCGCTTTATTGCTTTTATTTTTAAACAATTTCAAAGGGCAGACTGATCTACTTCACCTCTTATTTTTGCAAAGTGGGTCCCTTTGAGATTAGTAGACTGCTGTACTTTGGACTAGTATAGCAATTTAAATTTAGACAAATGATGTTTTAACATTCTTTGAAGTATGCATTATATGAGAGAGAATATTCAGTTCATATTGTAACCTGTGGAGAGTCAAGCAAAAAAAAAACTCTTAATGGCTTACTTAATTAAATAACATTGAATTTTATGGTAAGCTTTAGATATTTTTGAACATTTTATAGTATTTCTTCCTCTTGTTTTATGGAACAAATGCTTTCGGCAGCACATGACGTCCTGTACCACTGTTTAACATTCCTTTAGATTGTCCTTGCCAAAAGGGCGGACCCCTCAGGTAGCTAATCATCTCCTGTTGTGTACGCTGTGTCATAAATAAGTCATCTCTCACCAGGATACAACCCTCAGGTTCAAATGATTTAGATTGTATTTGCCTGCTGAGGCACATGATTGACCACCTAATAGCAATTCCGATGCATATTATAGCAGTGAGGTTTAATGGAATGAAGGAGATGTACTGCAGCTCAAGCAGAGGCGATGGGAGTATTTTTAATGCTACCCCACAGACCCACAATCACACACTCACTATCAATAATCTTCCCCTGGCGGAGCTATACAAGAAGATGTTCATCCTGATGGGAACATTTGCGTTCTCGTCTGTTTACCCCTGTTTTAAAACGCTGTCATTTTGTCATCATGCATGTGCTTTTTTCCATCACTGTTTAAGGTCACTGGAATGAACATTTCATTTTCCAGTAATTTTAAATGATTTATGGTTTGAGGTTCTTGGGAGCACCGTGGCAACACAGAACATGTGAGATTCTGTCTATTATTCTCCATTCTGTTAATATTTTTAATCTGGAAGCTGTCAGTATCTTTACAATCATTAGCTCATAGTTATTCATGCCACCGTATTGTGGAAATTACAAGCCCACCCAATGCCTGAGTGATTCAGCATCACACTTTTTTTTATTAAAATAAGCTCACAGAAAAGAATGAGGGCCCACAAGAGAAAGGGAGAGATAGTAAAGGAGGGGCAGTGAAATAGTCTTTCCATCAGCAGAATCACTCATAAATATTGTAATTGTGTAGTTATAGAAAAGGAAGAGGTTGTGAATACCGTGATTTACTTTGAATGAATGCTGTGTCACCTTTTGAACAAATTGAACATGAACGCTGTTGTCAAGAAGAGTAGGGAAATAATGGCCTTTGTGAATGTTGCATGGAAGTCATCTGATTTCTGGTGGAAGCTTGGCTTGGAAAGAAAGACAACTGCATTTTTCTTTTCCTTTCAGTGAAAAACTCATACCGCCATTATTTGCCGATTTGCAGACTAGTTCCATTTATTCCTTAGATTTAACAATATGGACTGTGTGAACCCTATGAGATAGGCTTTTATGTAATGGAAAGTGGTAATGCCGCATGCCTTAAGGAAAACGAATCTGACCAGGCCAGCTGGGTTTCCGAGGAGTCCAGTTTCTCCTCCCAGGTGATCTTGTCCCCTAATGCTGCTCAGATTTGTAGAGCTCGTCGTGTGTCAAAGAGCCTCGGGCACAAGGATTCTCCTGACTGAAGCACCAATCATCCAATTTTGCTCTCTTTCTTTTTTCTCTCGCTCTTCCAGGTGTTTGTCACACAAAACTGTGTCTGGATCTTGTTGTCCATTTTAGCAGGAGAGTAGAAAATATGCAATTTACATTATGCACCCACATCAGCGAGACACAGATTTGGCACTTCACATGTACTATAAACCAGGCTTTAATCAAAGTATATCAGTCTAAATTCGAACCCAGCAATATTTTAGTCTCAGGATACTTTGAACTCTATCTGGTGCTAAAGTATTGCTTTTAAGAACAACTGTGTAGGATCTTTCTTATTCATAAAAATTAACTGATAAGGAAAACTTTTAGAAACCTGCGGATCAATTGCATGGATTATTTAACCAATTCAATCCAATTCAGTTTATTTATATAGCGCCAAGTCACAACAGAAGTCAGCTCAGGGTACTGAACATGAACTACATGACAACAAATTGGTTAACAAACATTTTCTATCAGTTATTTTGTAACAAAAAATGAGTTTGATCAATAAATAAAACAAGAGCAAGTGAGGAAACTCTTACAGTAGGGGCGAGTGAATCTGACTTTTTGGGGGTGCTTAGCCCCGAGTGTTTACAAAGGCTCTTGGTTTGAACAACACAGTGGCCACAAGCATTTGTAAAGTGGAGGGTGGGGGACACTCTGGTGGGGGCGTCTGGGGGTCCTCCCCCAGAAAATGTTGAATAACATAGTAGATGTCATTTCCTGCATTCTGGTGTGTTTTAACAGGTTTTTAAACAACTACATTTACCTACATAAGTAAACGCTTGATTCATTAACTTTTATGGAGTTAGTAGCACAACAAGAAGTAGCGCTAAGCTAACGGCGTGCGATACAGACACGCTAGCTAAGATGCTACAGATGTAGCGCTCCGCTTTACATTACTCAGCTTAATAAGCACTTTGTAGAAAATCAGTTTAGTGTTAACTGATCATAACAAAGAGTAAACTTATGCAGACAGAAGTTTCAACATATATATTTAAAACATGCAAAACAAAGCACAACTAGCTTTAAGAATTAACCTTTAATTTAACTATTAAGCTACAATGTAATTATGACATAAATGGAGGATTTACTTGCAGTTGCCTTGCTACAGACAAACGTGATACTTTCTTTTTTATCACTGTTGTATTCAGCTGCTCTTGGGGTCGGCCCCAGCGCTTTATCCATCTTTTACATTCTTCCAGACTCTGTTTAGGTTTTGGAAATGAAATAAACTGTATTACATCCTCTAAACACTTTTTCTGATGATTTTTCACAAAATTGCGAATCGTTCAAAAGGCAAAACCCCGACAATGTTGGAGAAAAACGGGGTGGAGCTCTTGCAGGTAAGGGGCGTTTCACTCACAAGATGAATTTAAATCGCTGATGGGTCAG
Source organism: Nematolebias whitei (assembly GCF_014905685.2). Taxonomy (NCBI): domain Eukaryota; kingdom Metazoa; phylum Chordata; class Actinopteri; order Cyprinodontiformes; family Rivulidae; genus Nematolebias; species Nematolebias whitei. The sequence goes on along the minus strand of NC_056519.1, from coordinate 14,450,956 downwards.
TTGCTGACAAGCATGCTGGATTGATTGACAGGTGGCGTTGAGGATCTGGCTCATGCAACAACAAAAAAAATCATAGATTTTACTGGCCCGTTATTAGTGTCATTATTTATTCCACACTTATTCCAAATTTATTCAATACTTTGGTGAATCTAAGGTTTGAGAACTGAGTTTCCTTATAAAATCTTAATTATGTTTTTTTTTATTTTTCAGTGGTGCTGAGTTAAAATTTAGGGGTGCTTGGGCACCTCCAAAAAGAGGCTAAAATCGCTACTGGCTTAGTACTTAACAGGACTATTAACGCTGATATAACTCCTTGTTGTATGTTTAATCAAGAAACTGAAGAGTAGCAATTCCATAATAAAAGTGGAATTTCTAAACGTGATGATAACACCCAGTTTAAAATTAGCTTCCGCTAAGAAAGACAAATTGTCTTGAGCTCAGAAACTGCATTCAGCCTGCTATAGGAGTTCAATTTCTTTGATTACATCAGTGAATGCTGCCATGGCAGCAACTCAGCTATTGATAAATGCTTCTTGTGCTGTTGTCCATTTTTATTGTAAATTGTAGCATCACATCAGAAACAATTTGAAGATTACCTCATGGCAAAGCAAGAGAACCTTTTTTTTTTCTCTAAAATTAAATTGAGTTGTAGAGAGAACAAAGATTATAAACAGGAAAGACATTAATGTTCATAGAAACTACCCATGCAAATTTGATTGTATTGCTAGTTGAATCTCATGGCGTGTGCTCTTTGATGCAATTTCATCCATCTTTAAATATGTCTATTCCTAAAATAATCTGATATCAGGACAGAAACCAGTTAAGTACGGGAAGATTTCAGTCCTGTTACTTCATCTCAGAGCAGCCCTCCACGTTGTCCACAGCTTCTGAGAGCATCACAAACCAGTTTAAAATTTTTGACAATTTTCCTCAAATGATTTGAAAGCCAAGAATTATTACACGCCTCGCATCAAGTTGGGGTTGTTGTGTTGCGGGCATATTAATTCAAACATCCGTTCCAGTGTGTCGGAGCTTCCGCAGTGCTGTGATTTACTGCCTCACATTCTTTTCTTTATTCCTCCTAAATAAACTGGATTCACAAACGAGCTTTCAAATATGTTAGTCCAGAAGTGCACAAATCTTCTCCCACACACTCACAGAGCACATTGCACTTTTTAGACACATCATACTCACAAAGTATACACGACAGATAAAATAAATGTATGG
>NC_056519.1:14424327-14449719 GCF_014905685.2 Nematolebias whitei | reverse complement strand
CACATCATACTCACAAAGTATACACGACAGATAAAATAAATGTATGGCTTTTGTAGGAAACGAAGTGAGTTTGATGTGAGTGAAATGAGTTTTTCTGATGTTTACATGCTCTCTTGTGGCGCCGCCGTTATATTATTCAGATGCATTTTAATATTCATTGCTATGGGCTTGGAAAAGGCTTCATGTCTGTGGTTAGTGTCTGCACCTTGCACACTGCATGACAATTAGTGCCTTACATAACCGCTAGCCAGCCACACACCCACATACGAGCGCACACACAAACACACGCAAGTCCACGCACATGCATTCAAACACAGCAAGATGCAGAGAGAGAAATCTCAAATGTGCCTTCACAAACACGGATGAAAACAAACATACAAATGACAAACCCTTGATGTCTTCTTTTACGTTGTGGGTATGTTTGTGTGAAATTACCTCATGCCATCGTTCCTCTGAGCTGTGTATTTTATTCCTTTAATCTCACTTTGTGCATTCTCTGCCTTGGTGGATGACCACTAGCAATCTACAAATGCAGCCTACTGTATGTATATATTTATTGACACATCCTCCTTTTTATGCGCCTTCATTTTTCCCGCCTAGATTTTTCTGTCCTCAGCGATCTCTGCAGTAAGGCTTTAGGTGATGAGGTGCTTGAATTTCTAAGCACAAACATTGTAGCCCGTCGCAAACATCAATAAAACCTGAGAGCTGTAAATGCAGGCACAGGTCTCACCTCTGCCCCAAGCCTATCATCAACATTATCTCAAGTGTCTGCGTGTGCGCTTAGTGTGCGCGTACTGTAGGAATGTGTGTTTTCCAACCCCTGAGCACTGGCTTGCATCCCTTCTCAATCAGCTTTACCTTGATGAAGATGAAGAATTTGAGCTTGATGATCTGAAACTGAGAATCGAGGGGCGGGTTGCTGATGGGTAAAGTAGAAGGTAAAGTTAATGAGTAGAGAGAAAATGAAGGGCAAGTGAAACTAATCACAGGCAGACACGAAATAACACACAGGTTAAATAAATCTGACTTGCTTTGTTGGGGATCTGAGAACGGTTACTTTTATAAAACGTAAGTCCGTACATGTTTCATAAGTGAATCATTTTGTATAATTCTTCATCAAGTGACTGCCTTTACCTTCTACCCAAAAGATGCAGTGAAAACCCCCATTGCTATTTTGGTTCGCCAATAAGTTTTCTGAAAATTGGATCCAGAGCTAAAGAATTGAATGTGATGAGCACCACAGCTGAAGCAATCCACAGGCCTTGAATGAACACATTTATAGGAAAGTGACAGATCAAATCCAATTGCCTCTTTTCTGACTTTAGACAGTCCCTTATTCATGCCGAAGAGGTAGGAGTTTAATGAGGTTTTGACTCGGGATGATTTTCTGCGGGTGAATGAATTACAGAATGTAGAGGCGCCGCAGTTTGCAGCTCGAGAGTCTGAAGATGATGCTCCCGTCTGTACACATCATAAACACAAAATTTTGTCTTGATTTGTTTTGTATATCAAAGGCTGCATTAAATCTCCCCGGTCTCTACAAAGGAGATTGATTATATATATATATATAGTCCATATGTGGCAGAACATGAGGTCTATGAGCATTTAGTCTTTGATTTTCTACAGTAGCTGTCTCTGTAAAGAAACACAATGCCTTTTTGTGTCTTTGTGCCCATTATCCAGTTAAGCCAATCAAAATCAATCTCTGGCCATCTTCGTTTTTTCTGTTTTCTTCTCATCGTTCAGGTTAGACATAGAGGAAGCACTTTTTTTTACTTTTCCCAATTGATGTCCCCCGGATTTAAATATTTATTTAATGCTTGCTGCTGAACTCTTTACCCCAAAGCAGAACACTATCTTGTATCTACATGTAGCTTAGAATCATAATTCATTTAAAAAGTATTTTACATGTTTATTCTGCATTAGTGACGAGAATAAATAGATATTGTTATGCTCTCCATCTAATATGTCTGAGAATTGCAGATATATTGCAGGGTTTAATGGTGTGTTTCAGCCCAGGCATACACTTTTTAAATGCAAATCAATTTTCCAAACCAAGTAGGTCCTTCTGATACTTAGCACACACACATTATCTAATCACTGTTTAATTTAACATGCAGAGACATATCTAAGTGAAATCAAATACTCTTTTTAGACTCCCCACCCTACTACCTCAAACATTAGCCATTGGATTCTGAAGCAGGGGGCTGAGTAGACTACTAATGTGCTTGCAATTGAGAGCTTAAGTGTCTTTTCACACTCTAATCAAATTGATAAGATGGTGCTACTGCAAGGGCAATCTCACTGTCCTCTGCTTTGAGAAATCCTTCGTGTTTAGTTTCTCACTCTGTCTTTCTCTGTTCAACTTCAGCTGGATTCACTTCAGAGATGTTTTGAATGCACTCGTGGCCAACAGCTTTTGATGCAATGATCAAAGGCCGTGAATCTGATGATGAGTTAAAGTTTTGTTGATTTATGACAGCAAATAAAAAATAAAAAAAACATATGATTAAAATCTAGAAAAGGTCAACAGTTCTAAGTACTAACATAGTTTGGACAAAAAGTTTCCTTCTACAAAAAAGTACTATTGATTTTTCCAAATTTGTAGCCTACTGGAGCTAGATTCAGTAATGTTTTAGTTATTTTGTTTGGAAATCTTAACGCTGATAATCCAGTTTTTAGTAAACTCACAGATGGTGGGATTTGGATGCTCATAACTGCCGAGGATAAAGAAATGTGTATCGTTTTCCTGGATTTGTATTGTGTTGGAAAACAAGATGCTTCTCTACTTTTTTGAAGCATTTACTACTGTTTTTTTACTGCTTTACTAATTTACTACTATTCATCTTTTTCCTTCATTAGTTGTCCAGTAGCTAATTTCAAGTTGAAATGAAGGCTTTGGCGATCCTAAACGGTGCATACATCACAACTTTTATGACCCTACGGTCAAAAATCTGCATGGCGCTATGAAACATGTATTTGGCAATAAATACAGGCTTTAAATTTCAATATAAATCAAATTTTATTCCTTTTTGCACCTGCTATCTGCAGAAATTCCTTTGCAAGACCACTCAAACATGTGCACTGGTTTCTTAAAGAACCAGTAGTGTGAGAGAGGTGAAGAAATGGATGTAGCAAATATAAATTTGAGACATTGTAGTTTAGTTTGTTTTGAAGAAATTACACTGTAAAATGCATTCAGTTAATATGTACCTGCTTTTATATCCAGGGCTGGATCCCTAGATCACCTCACCAGGGTGAGGTGATCTAGGGGTCCTCCCCAGAAAATTTTGAATAAAGTAGATGCCATTTCCTGCATTCTGGTATATTTTAACAGGTTGTTAAACATTTAGTTTTACCTACACAAGTAAACACTTGATTCAATAACTTTTTTAGAGTTAATGGTGCAACAAGAGCCTGACCAACAGCTCTCCTTGTGTGAATAGAACACGTTCCACTTCTCTCACTCATTCTAGCCACGGTATAAGAAACACAGTGTAGCCTAAGTTAACTTTTAGGGCAAAAATCACTAGCTAGTATGAAACAATAATAATAATCACTCCTTACCAATGGCCTAACATAAATCAATATGATCATCATCTATCATGTTTATTAGTAGCTTAAAATACCTAATTAGAACTCCATTAATGGGCTAAGTCTACTGAAACTGTACCCAGTTGTAGGGTCAAGATACAAACACCTGGCATTTACGCAGTATGAACAACATTCAGGAATTGTTTCTATAAGAACTTTAACAAATATTTTACGTGAATGGTATGATCGCTTCGCCCACGAGGAAATGTAACCCAGGATGAGCTAACCTCAGACAAACAAGCATATCTGTCATGGTGGAGTTAGTGAAGCTCACAGCGTTACTTGAGGCATTTACATAGTGAGGCATTTCTGCCTTATCAGCCAACGTTAAGACAAAAAAGAAAGGACAAAAAATTGAAACTATTAATATTTTAAAATAATTACTGCAGTGGATGTTTTCATGCCACAGGGCAAGAATTCACAGTGAAATTCAATATGTACAGGTGTAAATTTAACATTAAACAACCTATTAAACACTTCGTACAAAATCAGTTTAGTTTTAGCTGATCATAACAAACAAAGACTAAACGTATGCAACCAGAAGTTGCAACATGTATCTAAATGTAAAATACACAAAGCAATGCACAATTAGCTTATTATCCTTTCATTTAACCATTAAGCATACAATGTAATTATGATAGAAAATGGAGGATTTACCTGAAGTTACTTTCATACAGATGAACATGTATTTCCTGTTTATGTTGTATTCAGCTGCTCATGGGGTCGGTCGTCAGCCTTTATTCATCTTTTAAATTTTTTCCAAACTCAGTTTAGTTTTGAAAGGGAATAAACTGTATCCCACTCTCTAAACACTCAGGATAACACACGTCTGAATTGCATGTTCCCCACTGACAATGTTGAACCATTTTCCCTTCATGATTTTTCCCGGTGCAGCTCCTGCAGGTATTGGACGTTTACCTTCGGGACAAATTAAGGTTGCCGATTGGTCATTTGTTGACATGCTTACTGGATTGATTGACTGGTGGTGTCAAGGATCCAACTCGTGAAAAAAAAAAAGAGCTGCAAGTGGAGGCGTGGCGACTCTGGTGCAGCGGTAGCGGTGTTCTGTGTTTTTATGTTGTTAATGAAAAGTGCTTAAAAACAAACAAACAAACAAAAAACAACAGGGAGCGTCAGCCCCTGCGGCCCTGCATCACATCGGCTCACCAGGAAATATCCTGGTCCTCCCAATTAGCCACTCCGGGCCTGTTTATATCAATGCTTCTACTAAATTAACATTTATAGTTGTTTTTTTTTAGTATTTGACCAAAAAATTATTTCTTATAAATTGATCTGCATTTGTAATGCCAAACACAAACTTTGGTAAATAATAGAGTATTAATATCTCAAGTATTTTTTTAACTGTCTTCACCCCTTACATACTTTTTCCTCCTTAAAATAATGGTAAAAAGGTGAAATGAAGCAAAAAGAACAGATCTGTGCATTTTTGTTGAATAATCCAAAATCCATTGCTGACACTTTCACTGAGCTCTCACATTTAAAGACTTTATTTGCCATCCCGGCCATGACAAAGTACATCTTACAGGCAGTAAAAATGTTTTTTTTATTCATTCATTGCCTCTGGTATAAACTATTTAAAAAAATACCATTGCATTCATTATCTCATCCAGATAGTCTGCATTTTAACATTTTCATTTCTTACTGGTAAATGGAATTCATTTATATTCCACTTTTCCAGCTCCAATGGCCATTTAAAGGGCTTTCCAGAAGATTAATCCATTTACACACACGTTCATTCACAGCACTTTTTGATTCATGCTTATTTTTGACTGCACATTCCTACACTCACACACCTGAACTTTAGTTGGTTAATAATGCCTGTTTCTGTTGAGTCAGTCATCCATAATAAGGGGACTTTACAAATGAATTATTATTATTTTTTAGATAGTTGCAGCAAAAAAATAAAAATAAAATAATAATAATAATTTGCCAGTATTGGCTTGTGAAATTAAAAAACTTGCATAACATTGTGTTACTATAAGTAGCCAGGTTTTTATCTAGCTTTAGTTGATTTTTCTGCTTTATGGCAATGAGCAGTAAAACGCAGGGTCGTTGTGTCTTCTGCTGCTTAGTGATTGTTTGCTATAACAGATGTCTTGGGTTACTCAATTTCCTTCTACTGTGTTGTTGCTTTGGGATAAATTGTTGTGCAAAGCAGATTTTGTTTCCTTTTTAAAATGCACTGAAATAAATTAAACAAAAACTTATCTAGACTTCATGTTAAAAAGCAAGATCCCTGTCAAGATCCAAGATCCCTGGCTTCCTTAGATAGAGAACTTTACTAATTGACTATTCTATGTGTATGTTTCTGTAAAGTGCTTTGAGACAACTTAGTTGTGAATTTGCACTATATAAATAAATTGAATTGAATTGTCAGTGAATCGTTTCAAGTCAATGCTTTTAACATTCACTTTTGGATTACAACTTTTTTGTTATTTGATCTGACTAAATAGTTTCAGTGGAGTTTTTGTTAGCTGATAGTGACATTTCTCTTGTTGGATTGACATTAGGAGAGCTCTCTAGCAGGGCTGTCTTAACCTGCTTTTAGGCCCTAGGGGTTAAGTGTAGCCCCCCCCCCCCATCACTGTATTCACACTTTGAATTTTGAACATTCATATTTATTATGAACGTTATGTTTGAAAATTATAATTTATAAACTTCCTCGTGATTAAAAATACTTGATTGTTAAAAAACACAATTGGTAATAATTCAGATGTAAAATCCTTCAATAATGATAAACATTAATTGCTGACTCTTGGCTCCGTTACTATGAATGCTTCTAGACTGTGCATTTTTAAATGTTGGTTTCATGTATGCTGCATGGTGTTCTGTGTTATGCACAGTCTGTAGCATGTACATAGGAAAAGGACACAATGTCCACTGTGATATGACATTAGTTGGTAAGCTCTGAAGCTTAACCCTGTATTTTGTCATTTTAAAGCCTTTTTGAATCTAAAACATGTGAACAGGAGGCTAAAATGAAAGTGATTCTTGACACCTAAATGGACAAAACCTATTAATATAATCCTAATATTTTAGGCCTAATGCTGATTTAATAATGGACATACTTTCAGAATGTCTGCTACCACTTCAAAAAGAATAGATTTATGTGATGAAGCCATGACTTGTGGGCACTATGAATATTGCATTACAAGAAATAGTGTTTTTTTAAATCAGTCCACTGGAGTTTCTTTAGTTAAATTATTTAATTTTGTGGAGTTTTGTTAGGAAGGCAGGAAACAAGGTTTGGGCCTAAAGCCAAAATTAAATTGTTCAAATAAATTTAGTTAAAGTCGAAGGAAACTTTAACAGCTATGGCTTGTTCCTAGTCTTTGTTAGGACCAGACAAGTCAAGATAATTTAAACTACACATCCCTTTTACTCTCCAAACCTCGCAGCTCATGTATACAGCTGTCTTTCACTCTAAAAACTGAATTATTAGATCCCAGTGAAGCAGAACAAGTATGAATGAAAATAACAACATGGTTAGTAGGGATGCACAATATTATTGGCATGGTATCGGTATCGTCTGATATTAGCGATAAAGTTAAATATCGGACATCGGCCATTGCATCAAAATAACTCACCGATATAAAAGGCACAGTTTTTTTTATATTTATTATATATTTATATAGTATTACATCATTTTCAGCCCCCTTTTTGGCATCTTCATTTGGTAGCAGACCAAATTGACAAAGACCATGCAGAACAATGTAGTATTTTAATTCCACAACAGAGAAAGCTATGTAGTCTCTGTAAGTAGGTCTGGGGGGGGGGGGGGGATATCGGTATTGGTATCGGTTATCGGCCAAATAAGTTTTAACATATGTTGTGCTTTAAAAGTTAACACTAATGGTAACATGCTTGTAACATATTAAAGCAATCTCACAAACAAATGAGGTTAAAAATGCTTTTCCTCTAAATCAGTAATGAATTTGGATTAAATAAGCATGTTCTCATGAGACCCACAACTTTTATTTACTATGAGAACTTGCTTTGATTAATAGAATTCGTGCCTGACAAGCACATTTCTCAATCTTCTTTAGTAAAAGTCCTCTCTGGTTGCACTTGGCCGCTTCTAACAAACAGATGATGATTTGTGTCATTGAAGCTGCCCTTTGAGACTCGTAGTGACACAGAGGGAAGCTGTTAAAAAGAGAAAATGTACTTATGAAACTGTGAATAAAGCTCAAGAGTATAAAAAACAACCAACATTCAGCTTCCTCATCCAAATGAGCACGAATGAGTAAAATTTCATGCTCTGCTCTCTCTGAAGTATTCAGACATCAAGACAGGTTTATGTGGAAAGAATGGATTGCAATAAGAGCGCTTTAAGCATATTTTCACATTCCAAAACATCCTTCAATTCCCTTCGTTCCCTGCTTTCAGTGTCTCTCTCATTTTTCCCCAAGTGTCCATTTTTATTCATTCTTGGCTTTCTCATGATCATCCCTTTTCTTGTATTGGCTATTCCCTAAACTCCCCCAGCTTAATGAACTTCTTTTTAACTTTCTATACTTATCAGCTTGCTCCAACCCAATCCCCTGCTCATTTTTACCCATTTCTACAGACTTTTTTTTTCAAGAAATTGTACATTAGTACCATAAAATATACTTCTTTCTCTTTTTTACAATTATAGCAATCTGAGCATTACAGATATCTTTGCTGCATTTTTATTTCTGTCTGATGGAACCTTACATGTCCACGTCCACCGATGGGTCAACATGACTGAATAAATGAACTCAACCGTGTGCATGTTCTTACATATCAGCCTTGTTGCACTTGGAGGATGCAGTTTATGACTTTGCTGGGACAATGTGTTGAGACCAGTGGTGGAGAAATAGATGGAGGGAAGAAAGGGGGTCTAAACCCCTGCTAGTGCATATACTGTAATCCCCAGGCCCACCTCCATACTTATAGGCTGTGTATAGTTGCTGTAGCTCTGGTGGCAGCATATCACTTCAGAGGGTGTCTCTAAATGTCATCATCCTCTGCAGTGGTACAAAAATGCCCTTTCCTTTCATGTACATGTGCACTTACAACATTTGATAAAGTTTCTTCATTAGCCTCGAACATATTATGTTAACGACCAAGTTTGTTTGCATAATCATACACATTGCTGCTGATATTTTTTTTTTAAATCTCTACAGCGTTTTGCAGCAGATAATTTAGATTTTAAATTCAAGTGTAACAGACAGTACTGCTATGTTGTAACAAGATTCAAATTAAACTGTCCCCTTCGATCAAACGCACCATCTTTACTTGTGGCACAGCCAGAGCCACATAGTCGACAGTTGCGTCATCTATCTTTGTTTTAGCCATTCCATGTTCATCTGGATAACAGTAGATTATAAATCTCTCCAAAGTTTGTAAACCCTTTACTGTTGCAGAAAAATGGGCTGTGTATGAGTTCAGCTGTCTGTCAGTGCTGGCTACAACAAAACTCAGTTTCCCCAATAAAAATATGATCATATCGGGGTGTTATATTTTATGGCTTGTTCAATAAAAAAAATAAAATGCACAATGGCAGAATTAACTTTTTTCTTGAGGGCTTTCAAGAATAGGTTTAAGTGGTCTAAATATGTTATTTTATTACTAAATGTGCTGGACAAACTACATCTTATTTTATAATAATAGTATAAATTAACAAGAGGATAGTTTTGATTTAGAAATGCTAAGTCTTTGGAAGAGAATAACTATTTATTATATACCTCTACTATATAAACACATGATGGAAGTCATGAAATTTAGCCAAATCCATGTTCTAATCCTCATTAATTATATTTAAATTCAAAATCACATCAGTATCAGAACTTTTATAATGTGTTGTTTTCGGGACAATCACTATGTGAGAAAAAATATATATATATAAATATATATATATATATATATATATATATATATATATCTCAAAACAGCTGATGTAAAGGGCTTCACTTCTTTAACACCCAATTACATGTTATGGATTTGTATGGTCTTGCTTTATTGTTGCAAAATTATGAAGTATAAGTAATTTTTTTAAAATTAAACTTGTACATGTTTTGCAAGATGCTTATTTTCATGATGTGTTATTGACTAAATATTAAAAATGTAACACTGAATGAGCCTCGGTGTTATTTTAAAAGCACAAAGACATATGGCTAAAATGTAAAATATGGCCTTTTATTTTGCTGCAGGGCAACATAATTACTATTTTGAACTAAAGATTCTTGTTCCATCACTTGTAGAGTCGTATGTGATTATAGAATATGTTTACTGTTCACATTTTGGACTTAATAATCTTATCTTGCACCCCACACATAGATAAAAAAGACCTCTTATTTACTTGACACCAGTTTTACCAGGGGGGCCTGTTTGACCTTAAGAGCCTCTTATGTGGAATCAGATCGTTGGGGTGGAGTATCATTGATGGTAATCAGAGCTCTCCCACAGTTTCTGATGGCTGGGGAATGAAGTGTAGGCTTTGATGATTGCTCTAATCACCTGACTCTTGAACTCAAAAGCTTTTGGTTTTAGTGTTTCGTCAAATTTGCACGCAAGATAGAACATTCTTTGTTGAGCATCTTACCTTCAAATTGATTTAACTGTCATTGCTTTTTAAATAAATATGTGTTTAATGAATTGAGTCCTGATTGCGGAGTAATGGCACACTATTGCCATACAGATGCTTAGATTTTATCTGCAGATGTGTGAACACAGACACACCAAACGGCAAGAAGACCATGCCACAATCGGAGAGTTTTATGAGGACCAGGGGGCTAAAAGTGTCTTACAGGAAAATCAAAGGCTCCAGTTCTTTCGGGTTCACTTTACTTCTCTTGTCGTATTCAGGATTCCTCTGGGAGAAGCTTGCCGCTGAGTGTCAGAGGAGGAAGTCACTCTCTTTCAACACCTGAGTGGGCGGTAAGTACGAGTGTGTGCCAGTGTATGTGATATTGTGTGTGAATCTTTTGTAGTGGCGCTACAGTGTGATTTTTGACAGTAATGATGTGGGGTCTTCACAAATTGACAGACGGGGACTGAGAGATTGAGAACAAAAATGGGAAACAAGGCTAGAAGAAAATGAGATTGAAAGAGTCTGAAAGAAAAATGTAGTCACACAGAGAAGCAACAAGTACTGACAAATTTAAATCTGTGCATCAGGAGACAGGTTTTGCGTCTCTTTTTTTGTTTGTTTGTTTTTTGCTCTTTTTGTTAGACTTTGGTTTTATCAGTTTTTCTTTTGGGGGATTTTTTTCCCATCAGTCCAAGACTAGTCGTTCAAGAAATTATATTACTTACCTTAAACCTGTGCCTTCAGCCAGTTATCCTCAAAAATATACATAAATCACAAAGCAAAGGCCCTGGTTTTGAATTGTTACCAGTAATTGGTGTAACCTGTCTGTCAGAAAACATTTAATTTAGTTTCCTGTGTGAGAAAAATCTGAATGGTTTGACATTGTCTTCTGGATACATCAAGGTGGTAAAGTGTGATGGGTAATTTTGCACAGTGGCACCATCGACTTGACTGAGATAAATAGAGGAGCTAGGGAAGGCGATAGAGTTCACCATAACAATGACTGCCATCCATCAGCAACGCAGCCCAAGTGCACATTTGTATGAAAAAAATCCATCACAGACAATAACAGGACAGTTGTGAGTGGCTGTCCTCCACGAACATCCTCTGGGATCTAAATACTTCACCTCCAGCTCTGAGAAAGATGCATGTCTGAGTCAGATTGGATTCCTCCAATTTGAAGTTGCTTCATTTTAAACATGTTTTAAAGATGTTTTCAGTTGTAAGGTCCATAAAAGTTACAGTTTAGTTTCTTGTAACAATATCAGGTTTTTATTTGCACAAATATGACCCATACTTTTGGGTCATCATAAATGACGTCCATGTGTACGTTTGAAAAGAAGCTAAATTGTTCCATCAGTATTACTAAAACTTCCTTTTTTTTCATTTTAACTTGAAATGATTTTATGAAAAATTCAGCATGAGCTTTTTATTACTTAAGTGGATAGAGACTAACATTAGTCATATAAAGACTAATGCTGCCAGTGTTTCAAGTGGATGCCAGCCTGTTTTCACTGGAGAAAAGCTTTAAAGCCCAGAAGTCATGTGTATACTGGACTCTTGGGTTTGTTTATTGGAGAGGGTTTTTATAAGTGTGGTGCAAAGGCTTTGTAGAGATTTTAATGAGTTCTGATCATGTTAGGCTTGGCATAATAAGAAGGATATATTAATTTCAGTATTATCAACTGTAAACCTAAATGGATGCATACTTTTGCAAAATGTAAATTTAAGCTTTCGCAAATGTGCTTTGCAGACAAAACATGGTACCTTTCTCTATCCTTGTGTATTTTTAAAAGTTTTTTACTTTTTAAGTGTTTAAAAAGGGAATATTGAAGGGTTTACATCCCTACAAATCAGCCAATACATTTTTCCATGGTTCTGTTTGGTTCATCTCTGGTACCAACCTGCTTCTTCAAACAGCATGTATCTCCAAAGCTGTCAATTTATATCTATACTCACTTTTCCTTGTCTCTTTTCTCACACGTCTGTCTGACATTCTCTCCAGCCTCTTTTCCTCCACCCTGCCTTTATTCTTGTTTCATTATCGCTCTGCTTGTCTTATCTCAAAGTATTCTTAGCTGTCGGAGTAACATTAAGAACAGAGTAGGGAGAAAATGTTAAACAACTTTGGGGGGTTTCTTCCAAGTTGTGGTTGAATCTTCTGATTTGATCCGTTTGCCCAAAGTCATAAAAATGCTGCTGAAACAAGTGAAAGTCCTTGAACCCCCCCCCCCCCCCTCAAAGCTCATCTCTCCCTGTTGCCATGGTGCTCCATGCCTCCAGTACAACGTGTGGTAAGCCACCTGCTGCGGCGTTCCATCACACAGCAAGAGACACCGCCTTTGTCCTTCCTCAGCTTCTTTCCTAAATCCTCCAGCTAATACTACTGGGAAAGTGTGGCATATTTCAATATCCCACTTGTGTTTGAACTTCACATTCATGCTAAGAACCTCATATTAGGACAGAATATATGACTGCACATACAATACCAGTCATTCATGTATAAATAAACATTTGGTTGAGTTCAAACGTTTTTACTGGGTTTGTTTAAAGCAAGTTTTTATTGTTGCTGTTGTCAATTGAATTGCGAAACACTTGTGTATTTATTGTTGTAACTTTCTATTTCAATAAAACTACACATGTAAGCACTAGTGGTAGGGATCTTTAATCACATTGTAAATGTTGAAACATATTTTGATACTGCCATAATCAAATAAAGTCTTGCAAATATAATCTTAAACCTAAAAAATACATGTTTTGCTGTACATAGTAGGGATGGGCCATACCATATTGTTCACGATAATACCGGTAAAAAAAAGCTTGCCTGGGAAAATAAATGATATCATGATATGATAATTTCATGACATAAGTACGTTAGTGTTTGCCCTGCCCCATTAACAGAATCGAGCGCTGATCTACCGAACCGAACTGCACACTCCCCCATCCACTTGTCAGTACTGGCACAACGCTAATTAGCTGTGCCCAATACTAGCTAGCTAAAATGCTAAAAACAAACAACGTGCAGCTCGGCTGCATCTCTCCATCCAGCTCTAAACTGCGGGTACAGACAGCGAAAACTGTCTCTCCCTCTCCCCCACCAGTGCAGCTTGGCTTTTTTTCTCTCCCCCCACACCTCTCTGGGCTGCCGGTGCATGTGCAGTACCCGTCCACCCCCACCACCCCACCCCCCCGCTCTAAACTGTCAGTACAAACACGCACAGGTCTGTCTCTTAGTTCCACAGTCCATGGACCAAGAACAGAGGCAGGTGATCAAAGACAGAGGATCAGAGAAATGAACCATTCCTGCAAGGAAGCTGAAACACCCCAAGCTTCAGGGTCAGCTGATCACCTTGTTACAAGTTTTAGAAGTTATAGTTCATTTAAAGACAGCATATATTTTATTATATGTTACATTTATGCTCAACAGATCTTAAGCTTCATTTTATTTAGTTATTTTAGATTTTATATAATACTACAAAGCAACACGGTAAGTTAATTGAGTCAAATCAATAACTATGATTTCTGTTTATTTATTTTTTGTTATATCACAGAATTTATCGTTATCGTCAGAATGCTCTGAAATAGCACAATATTATATTTGAGCCATATCACCCACCCCTACTACATGGCTCTCATTTAAACAAGATAATGAAAAACAAACTAAACAAATAAAGGGAAGCAAAATGCTAGGCGAAGCTCTCTATTTACCGGTCGATCTACGTTCCTACCCTCATCTATGGTCATGAACTTTGGGTTGTGACTGAAAGAATGAGATCATGGATACAGGCGGCCGAAAAGAGTTTTCTCTGCAGAGTGTCTGGGCTCTCCCTTAGAGATAGGGTGAGAAGCTTGGTCATCCGGGAGGGACTCAGAGTAGAACCGCTGTTTCTCCACATTGAGAGGAACCAGTTGAGGTGGCTCGGGCATCTGGTTAGGATGCCTCCTGGACGCCTCCCTGGTGAGGTGTTCCGGGCACATCCCACCGGGAGGAGACCCAGAGGAAGACCCAGGACACGCTGGAGGGACTATGTTTCTTGGCTGGCCTGGGAACGCCTTGGGATTCCCCTTGAGGAGCTGCCCTAAGTGGCTGGGGAGAGGGAAGTCTGGGCCTCCCTACTTAGGCTGCTACCCCCGTGACCCGACCCCGGATAAGTGGAAGAGAATGGATGGATGGATGAAAATGCTAAACACATTGACAAGATTCTGTAAAAATGGATGTCCATCTTGTATCACCTGTTAGAATTATCAAACTCACTTTTTTCAGTCTTTCTACAACTTTGCTTTTGTCCAATCATGAAGTGTGGCAATGGCTTTAAAAGTTGCAACATATGTTAGTATCTCACTGGGCTGCAACTGTCAGAAAGTAGTAAGTGACTAGAACTCGTGATAAAATAGGCACATTTTAGGTACAGTCTCGCCCAATTCAGGTGTTTGCAACCAAGTGACCAGCGAGCCCTGTGGCTGTGTTTTGAACAGGCAGTTTTTGAAAATAACTAATTTTGTGTTCAAGACTTGGAAAACTATACCAAGTAATAAACATTATTTTGTGCTTACGTCCTATCATGCTGCAAACATTTTGATACATTCTGGAGACAACCTCACAAATACTGTTCACCAATTAGTCACCAGCAGTTGCAGCCCAGAGAGATCCTGCGTATAGAAGTGGCAACAGCAATACTTTTTCTTCTTCTTTGGGTAGACACATGTACTTAGACTTCGTTTACTGTTGATCTTGAGAATGCCAATTTTCAGTTTAGCTTCATAGTTTCTAAAGCATTTCCAAATGCTGGCTTTCAATGCATAAGGTGCTGCTTACATGTTGTCTGTTGCCTGTACACCATAAACAGTTTGGATGCTGTTTTTCCTCATTTCAGAGTTTTGTGTTTTGAAGGATGTTAATAATATATGTAAAATTATAATCAGTTTTTGGCATTTATAAATCTACCCTCTTCAAAAAGGGGGACCGGAGAGTGTGCTCCGATTATTGGAGTATCACTCTTCTTAGCCTCCCTAGTCCAGTCTATTCAGGGTACTGAAGAAGCAAGTCCGATTGTTGGTCAAACCTCAGAACCAGGAGAAACAATGCATATTTCATCCTGACCGTGGAACACTGGATCAGCACTTTACCCTCACTAGGGTCCTTGAGGGGTCATGGGAGTTTGCCCATCCAGTCTACATTTGTTTTGTGGATTTGGAGAAGTCATTCGACCGTGTTCCTTGGGGTACACTGTATGTGTGTGTGTGTGTGTGGGGGGGGGGGGGGGGTGCTCTGTGAGTATGGGATAGGTAGCCTGTTTGTTACAGACTGTTCATTCCCTATACAAGCGGTGCAAGAGTTTGGTTCGCATTGCCGGTAGTAAGTCAGACCCCTTCAGGGTTGGAGTTGGACTCTGCCAGGGCTGCCCGTTGTCACCGATTCTGTTCTTAACTTTTATGGACAGAATTTCTCAGTGTAGCCAGAGGGCAGATGATTTCTGGTTCAGTGGCCTGAGGATTCCTTCTCTGCTCTTTGCAGATGATGTGGTCCTGTTGGCATCATTGTGCCATGATCTTCAGCCCTCATTAGAGCGGTTCGCAGCTGAATGTGAAGCGGCTAGGATGAGAATCAGCACCTCCAAATGTGAGGCCATGGTACTCAACTGGAAAAGGGCGGATTGCTCTCTTCAGGTCAAGGGTGACGTTCTGTCTCAAGTGGAGGAGTTCAAGTATCTCTGGGTTTTGTTCACGATTGAGAGAAGCATGGAGCATGAGATTGACAGACGGATTGGTGCAGCATCTGCAATATTGCATACTCTGTACCAGTCCATTGTGGTGAAGAGAGAGCTGAACTGTAAGGCAAAGCTCTCTGTTTACCGGTCGGTCAATGTTCCTACCCTCACCTATGGTCATGAGCTTTGGGTAGTGACCGAAAGAATGAGATTGCGGATACAGGCAGTTGAAATGAGTTTCCTCTACAGGGTAGCTGGACTCTCCCTTAGAGATAGGGTGAGAAATTCAGTTATCCGGGAGAGACTCAGTAGAACTGCTACTCTTCCACGTTGATAGGAGCCAGTTGAGGTTGTTTGGGCATCTGGTAAGGATGCCCCTTGGGCACCTCCCTAGAGAGGTGCTTCGGGCATGTCCAACTGGGATGAGACCCCAGGGAAGGCCCAGGACATGCTGAATACACTATGTCTCTTGGTTGCCTGGGAACACCTTGGAATCCTCCCAGAAGAGCTAGAAGAGGTGGCTGTGGAAAGAGATGTCTGGACCTCCCTGCTCAAGTTGCTGCCCCCGCAACCCGACTTCAGAATAAGCAGAAGATAATGGATGGATGGATCTACCCAGAACTGTTCATGTATACATTGTCAAGCATCAAAAATAGATTATAACCCCCCGACAGAATAGTAGCAGTCTTTGTTTGTTCGTTTCTTTTCTCTGAATTTTTCTAGCAACACAAAGAAAACAGAAAGGACATTGGTCCTTGTGACATTGCTGCAATACAAACTAAAATGTGCATACTGTAAAATTTAGCTTAAAATAAAAACAGTTTATCCCTCTTGTTTCACATCCAACTCCACTTCTGCTCTGTGTTCATTCAATAAGCACATCTACACCTACATGAACTGATGATTTTGCAAAGGTAGCACCACTAATGAGCTGACATCAGCAATCCATCAGCATACAGCCACATAAGGGATCTACTTCTAATACCCACAAGATAAAACACATAGTCATTTACCTCATGACTTACTTTAACCTTAGCAGATCGGTCTTAAAACATCTTCAAAGCACATGACTCATCCTACCGTCAAAAGCAGCATATGATTAGCATCAGTTCTGAAGATGTCGACTGTGAATGTTGCAGATGAGCAAAGCCTATAAGTCGCTCAGCTCAGGAAATGCTTTCTGCTGTTCTTAGTTAAACTGGGGAACTCTGGCCAAGTCTGCTTTTTGTGGTACTTTGTGTGAGGATTTTGGCCCCATGAACATAGACGGGTACAGTTCTACATCCTGCCAATGTTCTTCATAGTTTGCACAAAGCCTAGAATCTCCACATAAAGCCTCACTTTGCAGTGCTTAATTGAAAGCAGTGAGCATATTCTCCTGAGTGTCCTTTCAGTAGTCTGTGGGGGGTCCATTAGTTCAGAACTGTTTTTCATTGCATCCTGAATTTGTGGATACAAACTTAGAATACCCAAAAGTGCTGAAACTATATTTATCCATCTGCTTTCAAGTTTTATATTTATGTTTCTGACTGTCCTATTTTCCCTAATTTACACATTCTATTTTCAATGACACATGGGAAATAGTGATAAACAAAAACATGTCTCATGATTTGGCTTCTTCAAACTTGCTGTACTTTGCTTTTATGACGCCATCATGAAGCAATCACTTGCAATGGTTATCCATCAGTCTTGAAATTCTGTAATTTTTGTGAAATTGAAAAATGAACGAGTCCAATAAATTCAAGCAAAATGGAAAAGCATGTCACTGCAGACCACTGTGGATGTGAAATATTATTTGTCCCCAATAAAGAATTTTCATAATCTATTGCAGTCATTCTTGACAAGTCTGCAAAATAAATGTCACATAGATTTAATGGAAATACTGATCTGAATAATGTTTGCACACCTATCTGAACTTATCATGAACAGTTTGACTGTATTTAAGTTTCTTTAAATGTTGAGAATAACTTGAGCACTTTGAGTATTTTTTTAAATTCTCAGATTTTAAAAAGATGATTTTAAACAGAGCTCAAGATTTTTAATTTTCTTGTAAAGAAACTATAGGTCTGATTAGGTTAAGGTTGGAAACATCAATTTCATAATTTTTTTTAACTTCCTCAGCGACCCCCATCCTATTTCAAGGGCCAAACTCTTTTTTTGTATTGTCACTAGTTTTAGCAATGGTGCCATTATTTTGCAATAGACATTGAAAGTTTTTACCAGTTTCATTTAAATTAGTACATTAATAAATTATAAGATAAATATGTGATAATTTGTAAAATTACTGTAACAAATGAGAGCATTAGACGAAAGTGTGCTTTTGTAAAACATTTACACTCCACACAGTAGGGATGCACGATATTGGACGATTTGGCCGATGTCCGATATGCCGATATGCTAAAACTTATTTGGCCGATACCAATATTTCCCCCCTAGACCTACTTACAGAGACGACATAGATCACTCTGCTGTGGAATTAAAATACTACATTATTCTGCATGGTCTTTGTCAATTTGGCCTGCTACCAAATGTAGATGCCAAAAAGGGGATGAAAATGATTTAACACTTCAACTTGGGTTATGTTTAATGTCAAATTTCTTCATGACATTTTCTCTCTCTAACACAATGACACCAGTTGCACAGTGCAAATTTGTAAATTTTCACAAATCTAAACTCGACCTGTTCACAAGCGATAAGTGAAAAATGCATAAGTAGTAGTGCAATAATAGATAAGATTGACAGTTTCTTAAATAAATAAAAAAATCTTGAAGCAGAAGACTTTTATATTGGTGAGTTTTTTGATGGGATGGCCGATGTCCGATATTTAACTTTATCACTAATATCGGCCAATACCAATACCATGCCGATAATATTGTGCATCCCTACCACACAGGCATCTTTTACAATTTTGTCATTTTAACTTCTGTTCTCATATTAAACTAAGCAGTTATCTACAAACTAACTCCATCAGCCAAGCAGCTGCACTCCTGCTACGAACAGAGCTGCAGTGAAATATGTTCATTGTGAGAAATAAGATTCTGAACCATCACCTTTATGCAACAATGTAAATGAGAGCCCATTTAATCACATTGTTTTTAGCTGTGTGGTGTGTGTGTGGCTGGTTTGATGTCAGCCAATTTGATGACGGGTCAAAGGTTGATGCTGTACAAAGACCTAGCTGTCTCATTTTGGTCAGTGTGGCCCTGTGGTCTCATGTTTTATTCATCACGCTGATGGTTTTACTTTCCTCTGTTCAAATTGGAGTCATTCTTGCCAGTTCTTCTGTAGGTCTTCTTTCAGTTGTTTCAATCCAGATATGTATTGTTTGAAAATGCATTTTTTTGATAAGTAAACTAGTTGATTAAACTTTGTAATAATTTATCCAAAAAACTTTATTTTTATGCCTGAAATAAAAGTTGACTTTTTTTCCCCCCACAATCTCAAATAATCATCCATACACAAACTTCTCATAAAAATACACTTAAACTGTTGTATAAATCCCTGAAAAAGAAAGCATTTTATTGCAGGAAAATATTCCCTTCTTGATAAAAGGAGTTTGTGCTTCTTTCTCCTCCCCACAATCTGTGGCACAATCAAACAAATGCCTTTCTGCATGCCACTCAGCTTCTTATCTCTGTATTCTTCTTCTCTGTTAAACATGTAAAGAGAGTTTTATACAGAGTGCATGCTTGTTTGGTACAGTGCGCACATGTTTTTTAAAGCAAAGTCAGTGTTGTGTGCGATTTTATTTCCTGACAGTCACATAGAAGACCCTAGGCATATACATTTTGATTCCAGTTGGATGGCAAAACTCACTTTAAGTACTTATGGCTGTGTTTTTTCAAGCTCTGGTCATGACATGAGTGTTTCTTCTTCTTACTTTTGCTTCAAATATTGCTTTATTATTTTTTTGTTGAGTGTTTTGTACTGTACTGTTTGATAGCTGATTAGAACATTAATGCGTAGATTCAAATGAAGTTGTTATTGTTGGAGAGAAAAACTACTAAATGTACCTCTCATCTTTGTTTCCAATTTACAAGCTTGGATTAATTTTTGCTTGTGCACAGCCAACATCTAATCTTAGATTTATCACATTGGCTCATTGTTTTCTTTATATCTTTGGTTTTCTTTTTTTCTTCATCAAGATTTTTTTGTGCTAGGTGCAGCCGCCATGGTTTCGGGTCTACGCCTTCAATGACTTGTACATCGATTTAATTATAATAAACAGGTAGGGGAGCTTGCCAGTGACTAATCTTAGTCAGCTTGATTAATGGTGTTTGTGCAGCCAGAGTCTGAAATTAGCCAAAGATATAGAAGAGTGGCTCTCGGTGCATGTGGGCGCGCATATGTGTTTTGTTTACTATAAGTGTTGCGTTTCAAAAAATTGTTGCCCTCTAGTTAAGCAAACAGGGTCAGCTCCCCTCCCCAATCACCATACAATTTGTGTGCATCACTGATCTCTGAAAACAATTCATGAATTCTCATTAGTCACTATGATAATTATGTACATTCATTACCCCCCAAAAAGGAGAAAATACTACTGTAGTTACCCCAGTGCTGCCTAAAGCTCAGTGCAGCAAATATATTGATTTGAATCTGTATTTCCTGTTACATAAAAGGCACACCTTTGATATTGTCTTAGATGAGTATATTTCTTCTGTTAGTCTTTCTATGTACAGACAATAAACAGGTTTGGATTAAATCCAAATAATGCACTAAGTGATGGACAACAGTAAAGAGGAGAAATGGTCTGAAACAGAAAAACCACCATGCGAACCAGACTCAAAATGTGCAGTTGTGCAGAAACATCTGTAACACAAATCGAGAATAGTTTGTCAGCAAAAAATTATGTACAAACTTGTAATGAGTAAGAATGTAAAAACATCTTGGGATACATTTTTCAGACATTTTCTTCACCATATATAGCACGTTTGGTAATAAACTGAGAATGATAAAAGCAGCTGGGCTCTTTTGGTGTTGCTTTATTCTTCACTGTAGCTCACACGTACACACCCTATTTTGTCCTCATAGCATATTTTTTACTTTTATGTACTGGATAAATGCTGTGTATAATCTGTATTTTAGGTGTATGAGAAGTTAAAAGAAAAAGTCCAAGCATGTCAACATCTTTAGGCTTTAAGCCGTTAAAAAAAACAGAAAATCTGCAGTTTTATAAAAGATTAAAGAACCTTATAACAATGATTCTGCTGCACAACTTATGCCTGCATTACCATAACTCATGGTCTGTTTGTCTTGTAATTGACATGGTTGGCAACATATTACAGATTGCATTTTGTTAATAAAACGGAAGTTAAATTTGATTGGATCTGTTTATATAGAATAGAAATATGAGCAAATTAATTAATTTAACTGAAGGTGCAGTGAAAGGAATCTGCTTTCACAAGAAACAGTTTTAGTCAGCTGAATAAAACGCAGTTGAATGTGGTTTATTTGAGTTGTTACTCTAGTTACTTTAGTTATTCTAGTGTGGTAATAACTGGGTGTCATCCTCAACACATAGGCTGTGCTATCTGAGCGAGGTCTTTTTATGTATTTATTTTTTTACTTTAGGATGCAAGTATTACGTTTGAGGTACAACCCAGAGTAGAGGAACTGAAGCAAAACAGACTAAAGTGATTTTATTTACAGTGTAGGATTTTTTTACAGAAGTGCCTAGGAAACCTGGTGAAGGAGGAAGAGTTTAAAAAGGAAATGGTAGGTTATGAACAGGTTTTCTATTTCTTACTGGTGTTTTGGAGATTTCACAACGTTGAGAGGAGAGCAGAGGATTCCAGGTAAGTATAGTCCATGATTGAGGAGTTAGAAATACCACAGTGGATTTGTAGATAAGCAAGTGGCGGAGGAGCAGCTGGGCGATAGGAGGCCAAGATAAGAGGTCACAGAGATTCAAGGTAAGGACTCGTCTTGGAGGCACAAGGAAGAAAGCAAGTAATCCAGGACTTGGGGCTCAGGAGGCAGGTTCTAGAAAAAACTGAGGAAAAAACAAGGTAAGTACAACTCTTCAGTTCAGAGAATCACTAGGAGGCCAATAACAATACCGGTTGGTATCTAATGCTCCAGCAGGGAAAGGAACACTTCCACAGCCTCTTATACCCCTGGAGCTCGTTAGCGGAAATGGCCCACAGCTTTGGTGCCACCCAGGACTCAGGAACATGCAGAGGAAAATGCTGAAATCCTTCAGCAAGGCAACAATTGATTGAAGTTAACACCACAATGGCAATAGTTTCTGGGCATTCGAGCGTGGTAGAATTTGTGGCTGGTATTCATATGTACAATGTGGACATGTCCGGTTGAGTTTCTGTAGCTCTATTGCATGTATAGCAGAAACAGTGTGTTTGATAAATACACTCCTCTGTTGTTGAGTGGCTATACATATAGTTATGATCAGAAGTCTGCAAACATTTAGCCATTTTTGAGTACTTTTAGTAACACTCATATTATCGTCCCAGAGCAGTTATTGGAGGAAGAATGTCAAAGAGAGGACAATGCACGCCGTCTCTCTTGCTTGTCCTACTCACAGACAGGGAGATGCGGTATGCCAGACTAATGTAAGCCCTCAAGACATACTCACCATTTTCTCCTAATGTTCCACCTATTAGTTATTAATGGAAGAGCTACACACACTGAAAGTGAGCTAGTGTACTTGGAATAGGCTTTGTGTGCCCTAGCTCTGCTGTGTTGTCTGTTTTGTAAAGCAGGAAGAACAGATGATATCACTGGTCCTTATCTGTCATGCTATACAGCTCCTGAAAACATACAGAGGTCAAGTTCACTTTCACCTTTCTCCCAGATGCTACATGATGCATACTTTATTTTCTACACAACATGCAAAGCCTTCCATTCAAGTAACACCTCTTTCTCCTCTGCAATGTCTCTTCACGTTTGTGTCTCCTTAAAATAATATAGGAAAATAGTCCTGCCGAGCCAGGAAGATTGTGGCTAAGTTGTTTATTCATGCAGAGCGGTTCTTTTGTTTTCTCATCCTAAATACACTTCACCTCCGTACAATCATGCGAATGTCAGTCAGCCTTTGACCACGCTGGTCCTCCATATCTCATCGCCGCCCTCTGTCCAATCTCTCACCAACTGCCCCCCTCCCCAAGCCCTTCTTTGCTTATCTGCAGAGCTCACACCTGTGGCAGGGTGGTCACTCTCTCCAACTCTTGCCAGAGGCTGCAGACAGGATGCTTGCAGATAACCTTTAAATACAAGAAAAAGGAATAGAGCAGGAGGGAGAAAGCTCTCCACCCTCTTCCAAAGATTCTGAGGCCTGCTGAAAGGCAGCCAAGCTGAGGATATGACTAGACTTAACTTCATCCTTGAAACACGGGCCTTGGGCCAACCCAGCAGTGTGACCTAAGAGCTTAGGCCAAAAAAACAGTGTCTAGACTATCTTGTCTGGCAGTTTGTTGGCAATGGTAAGTTCAAGAGCTTTGTTCATTAAGGCCAAATTGCAAAGTTTGAAATGAGTAATACTTTGGTCTTCTCTTTTTGATTTTGTGTACAGTGAACAACAGCTAGCTTCATGAAAGGAACCACTTGGTCTATATCTCACTACATATTGTATAGGGAGAACAAAATACAAAGTGCATTTATGGAAAACAAAATAATAGTTTTTAAATTCCTTTTGTTTGTAGAGAAACAAGGAGACTGTTACAAATTTGGACTTTTGACAACAGCCCCTGGGTGAAATGTCCAATAGAAACAACATCCCGGTGTGTTTACTTCCTCCACCTCTCAATTTGGTGTCATTACTCATCCTGCTCAGTGTGTGCCTGCCAGTCTCTATACTTCTAAACTTGCACAAAAAATGCAGATGGTTGGGAAATTTCAACTGGTGATTTATCAGCCTATCAGAAAATTTATTCGCTGCTGCTGCTGCTGTTAGTTAATTTGAGTGACAAATTGATCAGAGCGTAATCATTTATTACTGTAGATGGGATAAACATTGCATTCCTATAAAATACAATGTTTTATCTGCCCCTAAATATCTCTGTCAGCTGTAGAACATATAATTAAATTTATGACTCCTCTGTTTAAAATAAAGCAAACTTTCATCATGTATTAGTACTGTATGTACAAGCTGTATGCTTTACTAGCTGTATGCTAGTAGAAATGCTATCAGGTAATAATTATCAAATAAATCTTGTCAGTATTATTATTTTGTTGTTTTGTATCAATGTATTTAAGTGGTCCTCCACAAAAAAGTTAAAACTGGCAATAATATTGGTAATAATAGTGCCTTTTTAAAATTAAAATAATGAAGACATTCAATGTAAAGCCTCTTTAATTTATATCTGTGCATTTAATTTGTTGCAAGTACCAGTTTTTATCCATTATATGGATACAATGTTATGGAAAAATAATATTAAACTATTTGTTCTTCACAAATCTTTTCTGAAACTATTTTAGCTCTTAAGCTCACTCTATTCCCCTGTGTCCTTTCACCCAAGTTTACAGGTGCTTGTACCAATGTATGGCAACTTTAGACTGTCAGAGGTTGAGAACTCTTTCCTGGTGTCTTGGATTAAGATTACTCCTAGGGTTTTTTAGTAGGCAAAAGCACTCAACAAAACTCATCACTTGCTCTTGTCAAGGGCGTCCGTCTCTCCTCCCACTCCGCTTTGCTTTGCTCTGTCCTGTCTGTGAAACTGGTTAGAGCCTTTCTTCTACAAATCATCTGTACCATAACTATGGACTTGAATTTGGTCAGTTGGTCCCCCAACACAATTGATAACATTTCTTTGAAGAGAAGACAGGCTTTAGGCGAGCCAATTTGCCCTGTTGGTATGCATACAGCTGGATATCTCATTGACTTGGAAGACTTGATGACATGTCTATCTCTGCTGCCATTTGTGGATTTTAAGAACACATTTATAATTGGATTTATGATAACAGGTTGCTGCTTTTTGGATTTGGCTTGATGCTGGTTTATCTACAATCAAGGAAGTTGTCGGCAGAAAATCTGGACCCGATCATCCTGCTTGTCTTATGATGGTTTGGTTCGTGCCTCGAGCACCCAGGCTCAAATGCTTTTGGCAGAATGGATCAGATCTCAGGGATCATTCTCAGGCATGTTCCATCGGTGTGGCCATTTAATTTGGACATTTTGGAACCAAGTGGACCGACACAGACTCAAGGTAGATGTCATTAAAGTTCTGCCTGTCCCCAAAACAGTCATGTCTATCTGAATTCGGCTCCCTGACTGGCCTTGACAGGCCATCTTATCTCAACCTGCCTGGAAGTTTTGTAAACTTGATGGCTCTGTCCCTCCCCTCCTTCCAAGGAATTTCCATGGACTTTTCAGAGGGGCCCAGCTGAATAAACATTTTGTCATAATTTCCGGACTCTTTCGATTTGTCTTTGGTCATACTCGGCACCCCCTGAGAGTGTACAGATCTCTCCAGAGGGAACTATTTGAACTGAGTGATTTTATCTGAACTCTTCAGTGCCTCTGTGTTTTGTATCTGGACATGCTCACCACCCTTG
>NC_056519.1:14406612-14424227 GCF_014905685.2 Nematolebias whitei | reverse complement strand
TAATGTCAGCATCATTATATGCTAGTGTGCAAGATTTTTTTTTCATTATCACGCTGCTGGAATATTTTTTGTCTCCAAAACCTGTTATTTTTCATCACTTTTTATTGTAATGTCAGCATCATTATATGCTAGTGTGCAAGATTTTTTTTTCATTATCACGCTGCTGGAATATTTTTTGTCTCCAAAACCTGTTATTTTTCATCACTTTTTATTGTCTGTCCAAACAGGTCTCACTTGTAAATGAGTATTCGGGCGTCAATGTGACTTATTTGTTTAAATAAAAGTTGAATGAATGAATGAACAAAAAAAAGTTGGGCAGACTCTTTAAGATGGAGGCAAAAATACAAAGGAATGAGAAAAATAGACAATGAAACGAGCCAGATATAAGAACAAAACAGCTTGAAAGTATGTATGATTGAAAGAGTTAATCTTCACAGAAATACAAAGTTCACACAATCTGAACCACCTCCAGCGTTAGTCATAAAAATGACATGTACCTGCTCTTGGCAGCTATTGAAGTGTGGTGAAGGAAATTTTATAAGGAGCATCCAGGTCTTATTTAAACTACAGTTACAACGTGTAACCTTCATTTTATTCACAAAGGCCTCACTCGAATGGGTTTTACAAGCACATGGTACTGGAGCACAGCTTAATACATCAGATCCTTGCTATGACTCTTAACATGCCAAAGGAAGGGATTTGAAAATAGTTGGCCAAAAAGTGGGCCATTTCTCAGGAGCTCCCTGCATCTCAGCCCTAGGCAGAAATCGAGGCTAGCTTGCTTTACTATACCTGATGACGGGCTTGTGTGGGTTTGTAACATACTCTTTGCCCTGAAACAGAGTCACTGAACTGAAGCCAGTGGCAACAACAATGTTATCATCAAGACCAAATTAAATGAAATCCCCTCAACTGACTCTGTTTACAAGGAGTCATGAACCAAAAGTATTTTTTGAGGCACAGATTTGACAGCTAGTGTGTTTGTCTTGTCCATAACAAGATGTGTCTCAAACATTGTTTCTCAAATGGTTTTTCACCAATAAATGTAATGTCAATACCTATTAAAGAGTCCAACCATCTAAGTAATGTCCTTCAGATGAACTGCAGAAAGCTGCAAGGGTTGTCCATGTATGTTACAGCCACCTTTTCTGAAATGGATATTTTAAACCTAAAGTAACATTTTTTGTGTGTTAAACTGAGTTTGTTTGTTACTGTCGCATGTCTGCAAAACCAATTACTTATATTGCATCAGTGTGGCCAGTCACCAAAAAATATTTAAGCAATTTGCAGCCTTTTTCTTTCTAAATTTGTTTTTAAAGTTCATTTTTTCACACGT
Source organism: Nematolebias whitei (assembly GCF_014905685.2). Taxonomy (NCBI): domain Eukaryota; kingdom Metazoa; phylum Chordata; class Actinopteri; order Cyprinodontiformes; family Rivulidae; genus Nematolebias; species Nematolebias whitei. The sequence continues at coordinate 14,422,891 of NC_056519.1, read as the reverse complement.
CCTAATATTTTGGCAGTGCACGCACAATCAAATGAAACATGTGCTAAACTATTTGAATCCTCACAGGATTAATTTGCATTAGACTCTGGGTAAGTTGGCAAATGGTCCCAAAATGTGCCAGCGTTCTCGTATAAAAAAATTAATAAAATCATAACTTACTGTACTAACTTGGACATAAATGTATATTGGATCAGTCTTGGTATGTACTGCTTACATTATTTGAATGAGAACAGAGAAAGCAAAGGTTCAAAGCAATATCAAAACTGCAAACAGACGGTGATTGTCAACCTGCAGTAGCGGCTGTTAATGGCCACAGTCCTGCATCGTTGAGGCTGTTGGTTAATATTAATGAAAGGCACATGGTATACAAAAGGCCATATTTATTCTCATATTTGCTCAGTGAACCAGACAACAAGAGATGAGTCTCCATCAATATCCCTTTACCCCACCCACGGAGCTCCGCTCTTTTCTTATTGGGTGTTAACGATGTTTACAGCTGCGCCCGTGGCGGCAGACCTCTTCTTTGGATGGTGGCCATCGCTCATGATGGTGCTGGCCCACAGGCCAGGACACAACTGGCAAGCCAAACTAGCCGGCATCTGTTGGGGGTCGGCCGGGCCACGGCTCTGAAGAGCTCGACTGCCTGCAGCGATTTATTACTGGACACAAGTCGTTTCTTTTTCTCAACACCTCCTCCCTCACCCAAGAAGTCTATTCTACAGGCTGAGTGCAGTCTTAATCAGAGCTGACATGCTTAATGTCCTTGGGTGGCCTGACGTAGCTATCACAGGTGCGTGTGTGTCTGCGTGGCTGTGTACTTTCTGTCTGCATATAGTGCTATGCATTCTTTATGATATCCTTGTGAAGGTTACGAGACATTGAATAGTTCCAGATTACAGGAAGTTGAGGGCTAACAAATGAACCAAATGAGGCAGATCATGTTAAAGCTCATATGTTAACAAATTGTTTATGCGTTTATTTTACATTTGCAAACTACATTACATATACTGTACTATAAAAGTAAGTGCACCGCTGTGCAATAGCACTTGAATGTCAAAAAGTACAAAATTATATGTCCTCATAATAACTGCAATTTTTCTAAATAGCAAGAACATTTGTACTTACTTGACATCAAGATTAAATACTGCAAAAATTGTAGTTAAAGTAACACAAGACATTTTTATTTTTTGTCTAACTGCAAAAACATTATTATACAAGACTTCTGTAAATACTTCAATTTGGACTAGGTTTAAACTGTTGGTGTTTTAGTAGCTCTGCTCTCTCAGCACTACATTTCAGACGTCCTACTGGTGTATTGACAACAAGGTTTGTGACCACATTCCAGCAGTTTTAACAGATGTGACTGTCTATTGGTTTCAATATAGAAAAACTGATGTTCATCTAATTTTTTTTAGCCTCACTACACTCTGGATGCACTCCACTTTTCATTATGTGGTGATACATGATTGCTTTGTGGCTCTGTTATCAATGTGATGTGGAACTTTTGGAAAATGTTAGCTTCTGTCTGTTTTGTTTTATGAAATAAATGAATGTGAATCCAGAGCATTGGTCGTATTGTGCTTCATGCTGTAGCTAGTTAAACATGAGAATCTGAGAGAGGACACTCAGACACACTGTCTAATAAAGGGAATATTGTAGGTCATTTTAAGAATTTGCTAAAGGGCCTTGGACATCTGGAAGATATCCAGCTTGAGATGGCAATGGTTGCCAATCTCCTGCAGCAAGATGTGAAAGTTAGATGGAGCATCACTGTCAACATGATTCAAAGCCTTCTGGTTAAAAAAAAAAAAACCTCTCCTTGGAGTCTATACAGTTGACCACAGCCACTTAACTTAACAGTCAGTGAGGGTAGTGGGCACTAAAAATGCAGCTGCAGCTGATGTCATGCCTGCAATAGAGGTCCTTCAAGGCACTCTTTATCAAGAGGACAAGACTGACCAGGAAACACGGAGAACTCTCCTGAAGACATGGGATAGATTATTATTGAATGTCAAATTACAACAGCACCACTCCACTCCTTTGCCACGTTCTGACATTAAGTTGTTTTTTTTCCAGTTGCTATTTATACATAATGATATATTTCATCTACATAAATTGTTCTGTACAATCTGCTGAAAATAAATCAACATATTGCACTTGTGCTTTAATGTGTAGATCAAGACTGAGAACCCCCAAAATCAAATTATTATTAATTTTTTTAGTTGCAACAACTACAAGGTTTGAGGTTCTATTTAAATACATTTGTTTAAGCTACTAAAGCATTTTTTGTGTAAATTTTACAATATAGTGGAAACATATTGCAACTCCAAATCAGATAAAGCTGGGACAGCTGGACGACAGAGACCTTTCACATGGAAACTGTTTTGTATAGTGATGCCCCGATACCAGCCTGCAGTACTTGTACTCATAAAAACACCCTGATACTCCAGACAGATGCCACTTTTATGCTTGCCGAGTCCATTTCCTTTTTCATTGCACAAGTAACCAAGGCAATTTTTTTTTTTTTTTTTTTTTTGTATTTTAGAGATATTTTGCAAACTGTGGTGGGAGTGGTGGCGCAGAGGTTAGAGAAGGTGAGCCTGTGATCGGAAGATTGAAGGTTCAAATCCCGGTACCGACAACATCAAAAATGTTGGTGGGATAGGTGAAACATCCACACCTGCCCCCAACCTCATTTGCCCCACTCTGGGCCCTGGAGTAAGGCCCTTAAGCCCCCACCATCTGCTCCTCCGTACACCTTAGACAGCATCTTTCTGCTCCACACAGAGAGCTGTGGTTGCATTAGGAAGGGCATCTGGAGTAAAAATAATTGCCAAGTCTTCATGCGATTTAGTTCGCCGTGGTGACCCCTAACGCATGGAGCAGCCGAAAGAAGGAGATATTTTGCAATAAACAGTAGGGGTGTTAAGACAGCAGACTGACTGATGTGTTCTGAATAAAATTAAAGTTACTTGAAAGTAATTGTGTACTGTTTAGATACTAACACAATAACTGCTTGGTAACAATACTCAGTATCTGCAATTACCCAATTGAATAAATAAAAGTAACTGCACTCAGTCTGGCGAAAAAAAAAAAAAAAAAAAACTTCGGGCTTTAAATAAATACTGTATATAGACAAGTATGTCTATACAATGTACATATATGTTAAATTTTCAATTAGTTTATTTATATAGCACCAGATCACAACAAAGTTGTCTCAGGGCACTTTACAGGAATATTCACATACATAGAAAAGCCAATTAGTAAAGTTCTCTATCTAAGAAAGCCAGCCGACTTGTTGAATCTTCACTTCGCCATGGTCTCCCATCCTGAGCAAGCACAATGGCAACAGTGGGAAGGAAAAACTCTCTTTTAAAAGGAAGAAACTTCCAGCAGAACCAGGCTCAGGACAAGCGGCCATCTGCTTTGACCGGCTGGTTTGAGAGGCCAGGAAGGAGAAACAAACGAACACAGAATGGTAGGTCCAGGTATAGGTCCAGGTGTACCTGAAAGACAAAAACACGTTAAGGATAGAAAAATAATTACAAATACGAAACAGGTTGAGTTAGACAATAATTCAATATCGATATATCTCGCGATATACTTTTATTCAATAACGATGATATGAGTTTTAAGCACATTTTCGATATTTCGATAGGATTACAGCGTTTCACTGACGCATTTCTTTCTGTTCAGGTTGAAGCGGCCACTTCAGTTTCAACCCAGACAGAAAAAGGTGTGACGCAACCACCTAAGTGCGTGGTGACGTAGATGTTACGCAGAGCTCAAGTCCAGAAGGCGTTCGTGGTAGCAGGCTAAGCTAGGCTAATCTCCAATGCGCGTTAAGTTTTCGCTTCAAAATGAGTTCCCATGATCGTCAGAATGTGACTGAACAAGCTTTCACAAGCGAAGAGAAAGCAGATGACATCACTGATAAGAGAGGAAAGACTGATTTGTTGGTTTGGAAGTGGTTCGGCTTTCTAAGATCCGATAAACTGCAGGTTTCAGTCAGTGTGCTGCAAAATGTGACGGAGTTGTTCTAACAAGTGGTTGGAGCATCTAACTTGTTCCACTTGACAGAAGATGATGAGTCACAAGATGAAGCACAATAAAAGTTTGAGCCAACGTGTCCCTGAAACACCCCCAGCGCTGCATGTTTTTTGTTTTTGTTTTTATCATTTATTCATTCATTTAAAATAAAACAAATTCATCAGAAAGAAAAAAAAACATTGAATGAAAAGGTTGCAGAAAGAAGAAAAAAAAAATTCTTATCTGCCCCTTGTTTAAAAAATACAAAATAACTACAAACAAACAACAACCTTGACTTGAACAATCTCCAAACTGAAAACAAAAAACTTCAGGTATCCTTCACCTGGTACTAAACCTTCCTAACAACTTTAACTATCATCTTTTTAAACATATAAATTGTGTTAGAAATGTTTATGGTGATATCAAGGCAATTCCATAATCCTGTTCCCTGAATTACAACACAGCTCCTTCAGACTAGTTCTAAATGAAGGTTTTACAAACATTTACATTCCCTTAAAGTTATATTGACTCTCCTTTTTTTTATATATATATATATATATATTTTTTTTACAAATTTTAATTGAATATTTAAAGCTAATATTTTTATGAGCTTTATACATGACTTGTAAAATACTATATTCAATCAAATCATAACATTTTAATAATTTCAATTGATGAAATAATATATTTGTTGGGTGACCATAGCACTTCATACGACTAATAATTCTTATAGCGCTTTTTTTGTAAAAATAAAAATAGGATTTGTAATTGTTTTGCTTTTCCCCAAACTTAATTACAATAGATTAAATATGGAACAATCATTACATTACACAACATATACAAAGCTTTGTCATTCAAAAACTCTTTTACTTTATACAGTAATGCAACTGATTGTTATTTTTATTTTTAAGTATTTTACATGAGATTTCCACGTCAGCTTCTCACCAATAACGACACCCAAAAATTTTATTTCATTCTGTCAATTTTAAAGTTGTTGTTTAAAGTTAAAACTATTAATATTGACAAAGTTGAGAATTTTATGTTTATTTGACAGTGATTTAAATTTTTTTGAAGGATAAATACAAATAAAAGGTGAACATTAATGTATTTGTATAGTTTGTAGTTTTTCTGAGGCTTTTATATTGTTTATATCCATATCGAATTATATCGTTATCGACTGAAATTAAGAGATATATCGTGATAAAAGTTTTGGCCATATCGTCCAGCCCTAGGTTGAACAGAGTAAGTAAAGACAGTAGCAGAGTGTGCATATGTGGTCAGTTTGTCCTCCAGCAGTCTAAGCCTAGAGCAGCATAACTAAGGGACAGCTCAAGAAACCCAAGCCAACTCTAACAATAGGATTTATCAAAAAGGAAAATCTTAGGCCCAGTTTTAAAATTGGACAATGTGTCAGCCTCACGAACAGAAACGGGAAGTTGGTTCCACAAGAGAGGAGCCTGGTAACTGATGAAAGCTCTGTCTCATGTTCTGGTTTTGGAAACTCTAGGAACTGCAAGTAAACCTGCAGTCTGAGCGCGAAGTGCTCTGTTAGGAAAATATGGAACAATAAGATCTGTAATATAAGATTGAGCTAGGTGGTTGAGAGCTTTATAGATTAGAAGTAAGATTTTGAATATAATTCTGAATTTGACAGGGAGCCAGTGGAGAGAAACTAAAACTGGAGAGATATGATCTCTCCCACTAACTCCAGTTAAGACTCCGGCAGCAGCATTTTAGATTAACTGGAGACTTTTTAAATAATTATTTGGACACCCAGATAATAAACCATTGCAATAGTCCAGTCTAGACGCGACAAATGCATGAACCAGTTTTTCTGCATCATTTTTAGATAAGATGTTTCTAATGTTAGTGATATTACGCAGGTGGAAGAAGACGTTTACTAACTAAATAATGTTTTTAATGTGGGGGTTAAAAGACATGTCCTGATCAAAAATAACACCAAGAGTTTTAACATTAGAACTTGAGGCCAGATTAATTCCATCCAAGGAGGGCGAAAAACTGAAAAAAAAAAAATCCTAAAGTGCTCAGGTCCAAAAACCAAAACCTCAGTCTTGTCTGTGTTCAAAAGGAGAAAATTAAGGGTCATCCAGGAATTTGTCTTTAAGACATTCTTGTAACTCTCTACTTTTTTCTGTATTCTTGTAATTCTGAGTGATACAATAATTTGGACCATGTCACTATGGCATTGCTTGCTGCTTCTTTTATCTAAACACAGCCCAAGTCTGGATGGTTTCTAGTTATCTACCTGGATGATTGAGCCTACAAACCGTTTTGCCTGGTGATGTTGTTCCTCAGACTTTGTAAAATAACCTAATCCAATCTTCTCTAAAATGCTTTGCCTCTTTAGTTTGTTGCTGTCAATATGAACGTCAAACTACAGGGTGTACCTCGCTCCATGACTGGTTACTGCTGTGATAGTCTGTTTTCCACTATTGCGAACCATGCTTTATTCTCTTATCATTATATACCCAGACATTAGCGACAAAAATCACTGATCTTAAACACAATAGCCATTAAAAGAAAGTCTGTTTTTACTGCGAGGTGTTGAGATAATGTCAGTAAAATAGCAGCAGGAGAAGCTGACTGAGTCTCATTCTGTTGGTGTAGCAGTGGATATTTTTGCCTTATGGTATTAAGTTGAACAGGCTGTGGATGAGATGGGTATCGACTTGCATTATGCTTTAGTTTTCTCCCAGATATCTCAGCAGTATTATTGGTTCTCAGTGAGTTAGTACCCCAGGCTAAATGCGTTTCTTTTCTTGCACTTGCAGCACTTGTGTTTATTACTTATCGTAGTATTTGCAAACCAACGCATTTTTGGAGTATCTCACATATTGGCGTTCAAAACAGCCCTTTGAGATCTTTAGAAAGGATTTGACAAAAATTAGATGATTTGTAATATTTGCAAACCACAACTTAATTATTTCTCAAAAGTGCTTAGTGAAGAAGAGCTTTGAGAAAAACAACCCAAAAAAACACCAATTTCCTTCCTTTATCTAGAATTATTTAAAACTGTATCTTAAAAACTGTTCCAACATTTAACAAGGTTTTAACAGTCTGCAGTTTGGGTGATGTTCTTGTTCTCCGTCACTTCTCCATACAAGTTTTCTTGAGATTGGCTAAGGTTTATTTAAGAAACAGAAGTAATTCTTAACATTTGGAAGACCACTATATTTGTGAAATCTACAATCTTCTAAAACTGTTCACCTCGCTAGACTGATCCAGGCATGTCTGTGAATTCTAAACACAACCATTGTCTCCCAAGTTTATATTATTATTAATATTATTATTATTAATATTATTAGTATTATTATTATATTTTCTGCTGTTGCAGAGGTAGGTAAATTTATAGACGAGAAAAGCTGAGCTGAAATGAACCTTTTATTTGAAACCCACACCAGTCAGGTATCTGTAACTATGACAGTCGTAGAGATTTGATTTGATTTGCCAGAAATGCTACAATGAACAACTTCCTATATCTTTCTTCTGTCATCACTGTCCTTCCATATAATCTTTTGGTCTGCTAATTCTGTCCTTGGTGTTTTAAAGAGCTGACTTTAAAGACTTCAGTAAGACTAAAATATATTGATAATCTTTCCATCTGATACACTTCCCTCAATGGCATTTACCATCCTTATCTGAATTTGAGATTTTTACATCCATTTTGCGTACCATTTAATCTTTACTTTAGACTTTATCTCCTCAGGCCATCTTCTTTTTATTACCTCCTTGCTCTTCCAACCAACTACCACAAATATTCTTGTCTTCTTTTACAGTTTGCTTATTCCCCTTATTAAACTCTGCCAGTCTTGCTTCTGCTACACTAACATATTTTTCCCCGGTGCCCCTCTCATCTCCCCGCGCACTTGCTGAGTTTTGCTGATGTTGCATGTGTATCCTGCCAAATAAAGCATAGCTATCAGCACAGCATGATCACTCTCATCAGTTGTATTCCTACTGAAGTCCCTGAGAAAAGAAAAACAGAATGGACCCAATGCTGCTGGAGAATATAGATGAAAGCCTCCTAGCCACTGCTTTGAATTGTCAAGTCTCCTATATCATTGTTCCCAAATGGACATAAAACAGTATTTATTTTTTTGTAGTGGCTTTCTTATTTCCCCCATTAAGACAGGTCATGTTTCATTCCAAGGTCATTCCTTTAGGAGTATTTCTCTCTTTTTGGAAAGAAGGAAAGAGGGAGGAGCATGAAAAGGAGTGACTTGGAGACAATGACAATAAAGTAGAAGGGTACCTTTGAGATTTGTGCCACCTCCTCCCACAGGTTGTTACTTGCATGTTTTAACAGTAATGAGGCAGCAATAACCTCTGCAGCCATTCAAGAGAACAATTAACATGTTTGAACGTGCTAGTCCCGATGAGACAGGTGTCAAACTAAGAGATGCTAATTGACTCTCTGGTGTAAAATAACAGCTTCCTGTGACCAAATGGAAACACACCCGCAATGTGACACTTTAACATGCACTTAGCAACATTCATGTAATTTATTGGCACATAAATGTAGCTGACACCCGCAACAGTAAAGGTGCATCTTATCACTGTGTGTTGAGAAGTTAAAGACAAGAAATACATGATTACACTGCATGCATGTGCCCACACTGCTATTCAAGTTCAGGTACACGTGTTTCTACTCGTAATCTTTTCTATATTCGTATTTATAGGCAACAGTTCAGGGAGTCTCCCTCCCTCCACTCATATTTATGGTGCCTGGCAATCCGCCATTAATTAGAAAGAGTGTATCTCTCAGATTAATGCCACTGATAAAGAAGGTAAGCTGATGACTCTGTGCACGAGGGAAGCAAGATGGCTTTACAGAGAATGTGAACTACACCCTGGGGATAAATGGCTTGTACAAAGGATAAGCTGTCAACAATCACAAATCAAGACAATTTCATTATTTTAACTGCTTAACAGTTTTTTTTTTTTTTTAGCAAAGTCCAAAGTTTAATTTGTGATGAAAAGCTTTGATACTCTACAAATTGTAGCATGAAGGTGCACTCCCCTGACCATGACCTTTGACCCTTGGATTGTCTAACAGACTCACCATGAGCTGTTTCTTGAAAGTTACTTTTGACTTGAATAATGTCTGATGTCGCACATTCACTGTCCTTGGACTCAGTCAGCTACAGTCTGACTAATGCTTACACTTTTCTTTTATCCATCCATCCATTTTCTTTACCCATTTATTCCATTTTGGGTCACGGGGGTCACTGGTGCCCATGTCCAGCAATCACTGTGCGAGGGGCGGGGTACACCCTGGACGGGTCGCAAGTCCATCACAGGGACACATAGAGACAAACGAGACAAACAACCATTCACTCTCTCACTCTCACCTAGGGACAATTTAGAGTTACCAATCAGCCTAACATGCATGTTTTTGGAATGTGGGAGGAAACCGGAGTACCCGGAGAAAACCCACGCATGCACGGAGAGAACATGCAAACTCCACTTTTCTTTTATGCTTTTGTAAAAATAAAACAATAAAATCATTAATGCAATTTGTTTTCTTTGATTATGACACACATGAACATGGATAATGCTGATTAAATGTTTGCAGTCGTTATAATGAAATCATGTGGAATACTGTAATGTCTTTTAACATACTCGCCTGTTTTGTTGCTCAGAAAATAACTTTTCCTTGAGAGACAACTCTGTGTTTTTGAGCCAGAATCTGCTTACGTCAGTGGGGTGTCATGATTTTTCAGAATCCCCCAAAACATTTCTGAGAGCTGAGAGTTCAAACAAAGTTTCTTTGTTTGACACATTTCAGTTCGTCTGATTTCCCCATTCTGACGTGTTCATCTGATGCCCATATTTGTTTGTTCCTGAGCAAAGAAAACTACAAGTTTGCTCAGTAACAATTGTTGTTAGGCGTAAAGTAGAGTTCCAGTAACTACAGTAGATACAACGTTGTTTTTCTCACTGCGAGACTCACGTTTTTGGCTGAAAGTTTATGCCGGCTCAAGGTTGCAGATCGCCCGTACACCTTTTCATCAGCTGAAACCCACCTTGGGCAGTGTCTGGCCTGGCTTGTCCTCTCCTTGTGGTGTATTCTGGTATGATCAGCCAGAAAACCCCAGGAAGACATTTGAACTTGAGCCTTCAGCACCGACCCAGTAAGGAGCAGAAACCTGGTGACGTGAATACAACTTAGGGTCTGGTTACGCCATTTAAACTGATGCAACTTGATAAATCATTTCCTGACTTGCAGTGATAACAAATGACTTGATCTGGTCACATTAAATAACTTCTCTGAACCGAATTCCAAAGGTTAATTTATCAAATAGTTAAACTTTGGTTAAATTTGTGCGTGTACAAAAGCCAAAATAATTCCTGCTCAAATAGATAATTTTGCCTTGGATTAAAGATAATTACATACTTGATTGATTCATTATTGTTTTAGTAATTACCAAACTACTTTTTCTAATAATTTTATTATTATTATAATAATAAATTATTATCTTTTGTTCAATTTGTTTATTGTTGTTGATGATTCTTATCTGTATTCATTTGTAATACAATTTAACAACAAATTTGGTCTCATTTGGATGAATATTCAATTGTTATGGTATATAATTCTCTAGTTAACGGATTCTACTTCAGTGATTGAGTTCTTATTATTAAAGGGGGAATACATTAATTAAGTTGTTGCTGGTCAACAACCAGCTGGTGCCCTGCTTTAACGGGTGCAAAACAAATAAAAGTGTAGTAAAGTGAGGAGCGAGCGTCATCATTCTTCATCCTATCACTATGCTACAAATTTGATGTGACATTCTTTATTATGCTTTTGTTGTTTGTGCTTTAGCTTTGATGCTTTTAAAAGATACGCAGAGTTAAAAAGCCCAGAAGTGTACTCTAAATGAAATATTTATTTTCCTCAGATACTGTACCTTATTGCACACTTCTAGACAGGAGTTCAGGCTGATAACAAACTTTGCAGAAACAACAAAACATTTTTTTTTAAACAAATACCTTTTCAGCTCTTCTTGTTATACTCATCTGATGTTGGCACACTCTCTGACACCCCACTCTCCCCGTCACACCTCTGCTGTCATATTTGCACTTCAAGCTTAATAGAGACACTTAAAATGTTCACCAACATCTGCAAACACTAAAAACTCTTTCTAAACCCATTCCATTTTCTCCATTGCTCTCAGTTAGAGCAGAAACAAGACTGTACATCACAATGGTTTTACTTCCATGCTCCTTGTGAAGTGCTTTGTGAGACCAGGACCTCTTTAGCGTTGGCCTGTTTGGAAAAAAAGTTCCTCTAAAATCTCTAAAAGTCTGTTCTTGGTCTACTGCAACATGTGCGTGTGTGTGTGTGTGTGTGTGTGTGTTTAGAACAACTTCTGCTTTTTGATAATCATGATTATTGGAGTTGAGCCCTTTTATTCAGAGTAAGGAGTATTGAAGGGGTTGAAACAGTTTGGTGCCAGATTGGATGCTCCCATAGGGTGAAGTGCATGATCTAATACTGTTTATGTTTTTTATTGTGTTCAGTTCATTTTAAACAATGGGATGTATTGATTTAGTTTTTCAGGTTCAGTTAGCTTTTAGACGCCTTTTGTTTTTAGTGCAAAATAGTCTTTCTTCGCTTAAAAATAGATTTCCCTTTAGAGATACAGAAATGTTTTTTTTTTTATGTTCATTTAGGTTTAAGACAAAATGCTCTTCTTTTTTAGTGCATTGTGTATTTTCTTTACTCACTTAAGACAAGCCAAGAAACACATTTATATACAGATACCCTATAGCTTAACTCATTCTAAAGGCGGGGCCGTGTTCTTGCATTCTGCCATTTTAATATTTGTCCAGTCAAAGCAGAATGGGTTAAAACCACGCTGTAGTTTCACAAGTTCTTTTCGCCTGGTTATTGCGGTTGGTGACATGACAGCTATTATTACAGAGACTTGGCATGTTTTTGTTAATTTGGGACTTGATTTGTGTTCTTTGCAATTACTGTGGGAAGCAAAGCAAAGCTGCCACAAGTACAGTATTTTTCGAGCTATAAGGCGCACCGGACTATAAGGTGCATTAAGCGAAACAAAAACGTTAAAGATAAGTCAAACTTTATTCAACTCATTCACAATAACCACATAAAATTGGTTTGAGGTCAGTAAGTACAACCATAATTAATACATAAGGTGCACCTAATTATAAGGCTCACTGTTGATTTTTAAGAAAATTAAAAGGATTTTAAGTGCACCTTATAGTCCAAAAAATATGTTGTGTGGTGTTCATGTTGTTCTTGACAATTATGGGAAGCAAAACAAATAAGTACCATATTTTTTGGACTATAAAGAGCACCAGATTATAAGGCATGTGGGTGTACTGTATCTATAAAAGAGACAGATGGGATGGGGAAGTAAGATGAAGAAGTGAAAAGTGGTCTTTCAAATGTTTTTAGTCATCAATTTCTAAAATGTCGTGTGTTTTTATGCCACATTCCCCACAAAAACGGGCTTAAACAAACAAACAAAAAAAGATGTACTTCTATGAGAACATTACAAGTTGATACATTTTTATAGTTTTGCAAGGTAATATTTCATCCTTCAAGCTCTGCAACAGTGTGATGTATTGTTTTATTTCCTGTTGTCTAGCTTTCTTGTTCTCAGCTGTCCAACACGCTCGTACCGAGATGATCTTTACTCTCTTTCACATTTATCTCTTTTATCTCTGCCTCCCTCCCGAAGCTTAGTGACCTCTCTTTTACTTGTGTGTCCCTGTGGAGTTTTACACAGATAGCTAAGGAAAAGTTTAACATGCCTTTAAGGGATAATTATCAAACGGTAAAACTCCCACACAGCTCTTGCTGGGTAATTACATTTCCCCCCCATCTTCTTTTTTTTTTTTTCCCCTGAAATGAAACCATCCGTTTTTAAAGCCCTGACAATCCACAGTTCCCTGGTGTTGTACTAGCTCAGAGTTCTGAATGAAAACTCAAAAGAGTAAGTGTTGCCCATTATGCTGGTGCTTAAAGCTTTTCCCCACTTGCACATTGTTTTTCTTTCTCTCCCTCTCTCTCACACACTCACTCTTTTTCTCGCTTGGTCTCACATTCAAACAAACAACAGCCCAGCCCATTTGCATTCTGGGCAATTACATTCAATTTGTAAACCGGCACTGAACTTTAGTAGAATTAGATTTTACTAACAGGCGTAATGACATTTAATGGAGCATGATTTATTCATTTCTCTATCATCAGGTCAAGATATGGTACAAATGGGAAGTGAATAATAACAGATGTTTTTGTTTATGATGCTCTCCTGGTCATCAGTTCCCCAATTCATTGTCTTTGAAGCAGCAAACTTTTTACTATGACTGATCTAATCTTTACCCCAATAACATTTACTGTATATTAATTTAGAAGTCAGATGGACTATTATTAATTTAGTGCACAGTTAACTTAATTATTAGTCTTCTAACATCCATTGCATATGAGTCATATAATGACAATAAATATAACTTTATTACAGCTTAATCTTGATGGAAAGAGCTGGGGAATACGTACTTTCTGTTGCCAGGCTTCGATTTCCATCAGGGGTGAGAATCTGTGTTTGTGACTTGCGTGAGTTATAATGCAAATCGTTGCAACATTCCAACAAAGAGGAAAATATTACTTCAGCTCTGTTGTCTTTATAACATCACCAGGTGGTGTTGATCTGATTACAGTTCACTTTCTTTTTCCACATTTCCATGTTACTGGAGAGAGGAAAAAAAAGAGTAAACACAGCCTTCAATAATACAATAGAGATGTATTCTGAATGTAACGCACACAGTTAGATGAGACTTTGTGTTTCAAGACATATTTTGTACAATAAACAATCAAACTGTTATTGTGGTAAAAATGTTTTAATACAAATATTATATCACTTTTTTCATGTTCTTACTATATTAATGGGGAATATCAATTTGCTCACTTGAGTACAAATGTTAAATATAAAATGATGGGCACAATAATTTGATTCAGAACATTCTATTAAAAAACTAAAATATCTACAGTGATTATCCTCTGCCTTTTAGAGGCAAAACTTATCCAGTAAGTTTGTAGAGTAAATTTAAATAACAAGCAAAAACAAAACATCTAACCACGTTTTTTAACTTAAAGTGCAATTCTGTGTGTGCAACTAATTCATGTGTCACCAAGTCTTTTTTTTTTTTTTTTTTATAACTACTAATGAATGTTTTCCCACTTAACAATTTAGTCAAAATAAATTCCATACTGGGAATCTAAATAGCTGTTTTTAATTTAGGAATAAATACAACATTGAGATTCCTAAATTTTTGTATGTTTTTAGAAAACCATTCACACAACTTTTAGTTTCTTTTTTCTAAATCAAAATGTATATTTTTAAATTGTCTTTAAAAAACAAAAAACAAAGGTCATGTCCATATAAAGTCTATTTGATACACACTGTTCAATTTTTATCATTGCAGTCAAGTTTAAAAAAAACATAATTATTGTACTTAATCTATTTTAATTGAGATTTCCAAGTTTTGGACTGGTGCAGTTAAAAGTTCTGAAACATCAGTGCAGTTATTGAAATAGATTAGTCATGTAAACCATGTATTTATTAATCAAATATGATTTATTCCAAATAATTCATAATTTTGTCCCTGCATGTACTGCATATTTTTTCAAAAAATCAGTGTTGAGCACCAAGTTGGCTATTTCAGTATCATTATAACCATATCTCCAACATCAACTTCTTTAAAGTTAGTGATGTCATTATCATTATGTATGTTTCATAAATACAATGATATTAAATGTGTTGCTGTGATGTGAATTTAAACCAACCGACAGTGAAGTTTTACATCTTCAGATATTTTCTGGAATATTATTTTTTACAATTAAAATAATACCTTTTAAGAGAAATACATATAAGAGCTATTGAAATATTTGTTTATGTATCAGCATTTGTTTGCTACAATCATCTGAAGATAGTAAATATAGGAAGCATAACATCAGCCTATTTCACACTGTTCATTTAAAGACTTACATTTATCCTATTATTTATTGTTTTTGTTCCACCACATATAGAGTCACTTTGCCATTGATAAGTGCAACTCCACTCTGCTCTTGTCTTTTTGGGTTATCTCAGGTGTAGGTGGTTTGCCACTGTTACTTCTTTCCCTACTCTGTGGGTGGGATCATCACTGCAAAGAGGGCGGGATCATCAATGCACAGTGGGCAGGATCATCAATGTGCAGTGGGCGGGATCATAACATGTCATTGTGTTTGAGCCGCTCCGCTCAACGTGGTTGTTAATCGACCTATAATCACACTTGAATTTTGTTAGCTCAACTCTGCACTGCTTATAAATCTGGGTGTAGCCATGCTGCGCCATCATCTCTGATATCTCTCTGTAAATGCGTTACTGTGTGGCGTTGTACAGCTCACGCTGAATCCTAACGTCGGCCAGTAAGGAAGGACTATATCTCATCATTGGTCCACATCACTATGTTTGGAGCTTCCATACCAGAAACCAACAAAAACAACATGCATTCAAGATGATCAGAGAGGAAATGGAGGTTTGCAGTTTTGCTGGACAGGTCACCTGGTGACATAGCTCCACTGGAAAGCAAGAGCTGCTGTCTGCTTATATCTAAGTTGTTACCTTTGAACAGTGCACTTGGAATCACGAACAAGTTGGTCCCAAAAACCAGATTGAGTAAGGTTGGGAACTGGCAGTGGGCAGTGGCCCTGATCTGGTAGTGAGTACAGTGTACAGCGCCATATGTGTCTCTGATGTGGCAGCAAAGGGTCTCAGATTCAAGTCACTAAAACAAGACACGCCAGTCTAGATACAAAGTCTGTATTTAGAACTTTATTGCTGAGTTTATTAATCTGTTAAATCAAAATGAAGCAGAAAAGAAGAGAAGCTGTGTTCTTAGCACCATAGTTCATCCTTTATTTAAACCGGTTAGTCCCATTGAACCACATGTACTCATTTACAAGAGCGACCTGGATTGTAACAGAGTGATGACAACAGTGGATAACAACATCAACAAAAATAGACATTCACAAATGGTTCATACATTTATTTATTTTTTTACAATTAAAAACAGAATGATAATTAAAAGGAGAAAGAAACATAGCCATTGTAACATGATTAACAAAGTGGAACTCATCATTTCACTTTGATCCCAAAGTTTGTGTGTTGACCCTGTACACCATTGTTTTCCAAACAGTCGACCAACAGAGAAGACA
>NC_056519.1:14397586-14406512 GCF_014905685.2 Nematolebias whitei | reverse complement strand
GTATATATAGATAGATAGATAGATAGATAGATAGATAGATAGATAGATAGGATTATTTTTTTGGCCTATAAGTTGCGTTTTTTTGCATGCCCTGCGACTTATACACAGAAACAGCTTATTTATGGATTTTGCCCCCATATTTAAAAAACAATTTTTTGATGAGATATGACTGTTTTCATTCATTCTGACTGAAAATATTAAACACTAACATTTTCAGCCACTAGATGGTACTCGAGTAGTATGGCATGCCATTGTATCATGCAATAGGTAAACGTGGCTATTAATGACACAGTCGGCTTGCCACAGTCTGCCACCTTCTTCCAGCTCGCCTGGGGCAACTGTCAAATCAGCTGCATTTCACTGCACTGCAAAATGCAGCTGATTTGACCATTGAAGTGCATTTATCAAGTAAAAGTTCAACTGAGACACACATTTACTATAAAGTCAAGCAAACAAATAATTGTTTTTAGGTGGCTGTCTTGTTAAATTTCAAATAAATGCACAGCGAGTCCTCTCGTGCACGCTCCTACTTCTGCGCATCGACTTTTGAAATGCAGCTGATTTGACCATCAGAGTGGATTTATTAAGGAAAAGTTAGACTGAGACACACCTTTGCTATAATTTTGAGTAAACAAATCATTGTTTTTAAATGTTAATCTTGTCAAATTCTCATCAAAGTCCTCCCGTGCATGCTCCCGCGGCCACCATTTAGCAGCCAGTCAATTTTTGGCACAACACCGCCCCTCATTTTCAATTTATCAGCAGTGACGTGTAACAAATGCGATTCATTAGCGGTAACGCATAATAGATGTGACTTATACGATGAAGCGACATATTTATGGATTTTTCCACTTTATTAGACATATTTGGACTGATGCGACTTATAAGGTGGTGCAACGTGTACGGCGGAAAATACGGTATATGCTGTATGTGTGTGTTGTGTTTATATATATCATTTAGGTATAAAAATATTATATATATATATATATATATAATTTGTATGCCTAAATGATTTTATGTAGATGTCATGAATCATATGCATCATATTCTCTCATTGTTTCCTTTTCACAAAGTCTCGTATTGTCCCTGAATTATTTTATTTCTCTAGCACAAAGCCTCCGTCATAGATGGATCCCTGCCTCCTATACTTCCTGAGGCATATTTGCACATTTACTTCAGTGGTAAGAAAGCCAACAGGCAAGGCAACTTAAAATAAATTGTTAGAGGGAGAAAATAAAACAAACTAATATGGGCGAGTCTAGGCTGATAGTTGAGTAAAGTCGACATATTGGAATGAAACAACATAATGATCAGGAGAGGGACTCTGGGCTTGGCCAGCAACAAGTAGCAGCCAGCTTGTCTGCTGAGCCAGTCAGCACCCAAATGCATTCAAATGATATTCTAGCATCTGTCTTGGAGATTTTCTGGCACAAATCAAATGCATTAAAATGTGAGCAGGCCTCTTTTACTTTCGCTTTGGATTAGCAAGATTTTTACCCCTACATTTCTTCCCTCTGGTCTTATGTGTACATATTTCAAATTGGTGAAACGGCCCCTTTTCCCCCTGAAACAATACTTTCTTTCAAATATAGTTTTTGTTAATATTTCCTGCAAGAGTTTCTGCTTCCTCAACCTCCTCTTCGTTTTCTAAAGTGTTCTTATTTAGGGAGACAACGGTGCCTTGGGACATCATCAGTAAAGCTTTGAGACCAAACAGTTGTGTCTCAGTCCTCCCTTTCTCTGTCTTTCTCTCTTTTTTACAAAAAGGAGGCAAGTTCCTACCCAGATAGCATCACTGCGACTGTCATTGTCACTGCAAGGATGAATAGGCGTCAGGTTGTGTGTGCAGTGTGAGCTGTTTATCTTGTTTTCCGACTATTTGTGTAACTCTGTTTTGTCAAATTTGATTTTTTGAAGCAAAATAAAAATTTAGGTTCATATTCCTCATCCAATAATAAAAGCTACAGTTCCTAGCTGTGAGAAAAAGAGCACCCTGCACATTATGAACATTCATTTTCTCTCTTAGTCATCTTTCTTGGTATTTTTACTCCTTGAATCAAATCCTTACCCTCTGAGTGTCTATCAACTTCTTGTTGCACACACATTCTGGCTTGCACATTAATTCACTTCAGACTTTATCCCTGTGGCCTCTCATGCAGCAGTGCAGAACATTCATCTACATTGATCAAGACAGTCTATCTGCCCCACTGTTCGTCCTTCCCTTCTCATGCTGCTTAATGAACTTGCTTGGGCTTAATGCAGCTTAGCAGACCCCCCTGCTCATACCAATGAGCAATCACAGGCCCCTCCACCACCAGCGTTTGATGTAGTTACCCCCAGACATGTGCAGGTAGAGTCTTTCACGTCAAGGATTCAGAGTATAAAGGCGGCGTGATTGGCAAACGAATTTTAAAGCCGCTCATTAAGTTTGCATTGACGTGATCGGGGCAGTTTCGCCTCTTTCCATTCTGCAGGATTTCAGCTTCGTGGAGGGAATTCTAAACCTTTTAACTCCAACTTTCAGTCCGATTCTGACATCTGGAATAGAGATCTCATCACTTGGCAAATTGTGTGCTGTTTTAATGGAGAGCAGCTATCTCTTGCATCTGTCTTCTAATCAAACACATTTATACACTTAGGTACTTTGTTGCATTCATGTTAAATAACACAATAAAATATGTGTTTAGAGTAACCACGTCAATGGTTAGCATACATTTTTTAGTATTCCAAAAAAGCAGTCATTAAAAAACTAACAGTAAGCAAAAATGTTTCTTTCTCTCTTCCAGCTTGCTGAATACTAGTGGAAAGTAGTCAGGCACACATGAAAGTTGCTTGTGTAGCTAAAGATGGCAAATGAAGAGTTTTTAAAACATAGAAATGTTAGTTTTTTCAATGTGTGTGTGTGAGAAGCAATAAAACATCATAGTGAAATGCATTTTGTTCTTAGTGATCACATGGGTTGTCAGTTGAGAAAAACAAGATCTATTTTAGAAAAAAAAAACATCTGGCAAAACCCACTGAGTCACAAAGATACTAAATGCAGCTCCAAAACAGCAATGACAAGTTTTTCGTGGTGCTAAATTTGTGGCCTTGTGACAAAATGCTGGTTATTAGAATGATGGAAAAAACTTGGCATGCGCAGGAACAAATAATCTAGGCTTCGCAATCTCAGTAAATATTGCCAAGTAGTAAATAGCACAGGTGTTTATGAAAAAATGCATAAGTTTTTTCTTTAAGTAAGAAAACCTAGAACAGAAGATGACTTAAAAAAAGGTATTTATTTCACAATTTATATACTCTTGAATATATTCAAAGATATATATATATGTGTATATGTACACAATTTGGATCTGTTCGTAAGTAAACATTTTAGTAAAATGCTTTCATAGCTGGCTAATTGAATTATTTACTGTATATTGGGAAAATATTCATCTTTATATATGAACTTTTACACAATAGTTACTTTATATATATGTATGTATATATATATATATATATATATATATATATATATATATATATGTGTGTGTGTGTGTGTATTTTTCTATATTTACTTTTTGTTGACTTTAAAATGCTACTTGGACAAAACAATGTATCAAAAGAAAAGAACAAAAAAAAAAAAAACTAAGTTTGAAGTATTCCAAGATGAAATTTTAATGTCTGGGCAAAAATAAAGTCATCATTTTGATTTAACTAGGCTATTGTTACAGGTAAGCGCTTCCTTGTAGAGAAGTGCTGCAGTGATTAATTTATTTAAGCTGACATTTAAATCTAATTAACTCTAACTGATACAGTGAGCAGTTTTTCATTCCTTAAACAACCATGTAAGATGGTTGATAAGTAAAAATCTTACGTGGAAGGGAAGGCCAGCACTCACTCGGGGGCAAAATCTGAACAAGTGTACCATGGAGTGTAAAACATTGTTACTGATCATGGATTGGACACCAGAGACTAAACATTAACCCCAATTGTATTCTTTGAAATGTGATGAATTCAAACAGTGATCCAACTATCCAGCAGCACAGTGGCATAGTTGGTAGAGCTGCCACCAATCATCAAGAAGGTTGCTGGATCGAATTCCGTCTGGGGGCTTTTCTGGGTGGAGTTTGCATCTTCTTTCCGTACATGTGTGGGTTTTCCCTGGGTACTCCGGCCTCTTCCCACAGACCAAAAACATGCGTTAGGCTGATTGGTAACTCTAAATTGTCCCTAGGTGAGAGTGAGAGAGTGAATGGTTGTCTGCCTCGTTTGTCTCTGTGTGGCCCTGTGATGGACTTGTGACCTGTCCAGGGTGTCCCCCGCCTCTCGCATGGTGACTGCTGGATATGCGCACAGTGACCCCCGCAACATGGAAAGGAAGAAGCTGGTAAAGATAATGGATGGATGGTCCATCTATCCCATCATCAGCCCCAGAATGTGAACCCAAAAATAATTTATGCAATTTTGGATAGTATGAAATGTGTGACATTGCCCACATTCTAAAGCAATCATCTCAAATTTATGGTCCAATGAAATATTAGTGTGTAACTTACCTGGTAGTGCAAGCACATACTGGCTCCATTGCAATGTGATGCAAAATAAATTATCAATCAGTTGAAGCTTTGCAATTTGTTAGAAAAAAAAACCCTCTAATTTCACTCGACTAATTTTTAGTTTATAAAAAAAAAATCAAATATTTGTTAGTTTAGTTCAGTTATAAAATTAATCATATAGCTGCTGATTAAAAAAAAAAAAAGGTTAAATTGTGTAATCTGGATCAGTTTCTTTAAGTGAGAAATGTTTTGTCCCCCATCCAGAGGACTTCCTCAGTCTATGGCCTGCCAGCCAGATCTGTCCCATAGGTTAGCCTTCACTGCTGTGTTTCAAGCCAACTTCCTGATAGAATCTCAAAAGTAGGCTTTTAACATGTACAAAACTCACACATCCACAACAATCAATCATCATGTACAATCAAATGTTTTAGGCCTGGTGGCCAACTTGCTACTCACAGAAACAGCCAGAGGACAACCAAGGCCAAAGTGGTTATAGCTGTTAATTTACCAATCAACTTACATTGCAACCCTTGCCTGTAGTCATGGATAACTGACCAAAACAGGGGTGTCAGGGCTCAAGTGTAGGGACGATATAGATCTCCTCTGTTCAAGAGGAGCTTGGAGTAGTCACTGATTTAAAAAGAGTAAGTTGAAGTGGTTTGAGCATCTAATTTAGATCAGTTCTGGGTGTTTTCCACAATAGGTTTATTGGACATGCCCCACCAAAAGACCCAGTGCAGAGTTTATATCTCAGGCATACTTAGGAAAGCCTGGAGATACTCATGGGACAGTTATAGCTTTGGAAGGGGGTGGAGTCTTTTAATCAGACTGCAATCCTTGCAACCTAGACCGAGATAGCAATAAGAAAATGGACGGAATGATGGTTGTATGTACTAACAATGATATGTCTTTTGTTCACTTTATCTTGTTCAAGAGATTTACAAGCAAATGATTGGGAATGTAAGGATACATTATGAGCTTAATGAGATAAAGGGATAAAAGAGTTTTATTTTATGCCCCTTCTTTATTAACCTGAATCAGTTATCAGTATGTTTCACCTGAATCAGTCAAAGAATGTGTGTAAATCCAATGGGTGGGGGTGGGGGTAGTTTCAGAAGGTGGATAGAAAAATAGACCTCATCACTAAGCTGCTGACATAATTATAACCCATTTTTATTGCTCCAGAGGCAATGGTGGTGTCCATTCACTCTAGTTATGCTCTTGTCAGAACACTTTGTGTGGTGTTCCCTACATATTTGTTATCACTGACATGCTGCAATTAGTGGGGTCCACCTCAGTGATATTAATGACACACACTGCTACAGAGGGCTGTGCTTTTTCATCCACCTGCACACACAACCAACCTGTTCCCACATACACGCACTTTAAGTTACATTGCTGTTGTCACTGTGCCCAGCATCTATGCTGAATGATGGGTCTTTTTCTTCCGCCCACTGTCTGCATTTCATTTGTATTTCTCCTCATGACCTCCTCATCCATGCCTCTCTGACCTTTTCCTTCCTGCTTTCCACTCTGTCACTTTCTTTGCTCATGAGTAGGTCTAGTGCCCTACAGTTTGCAAGATGGGGAAGTTCTTTATAACTTGTGCAAATTTGTGTGTGTGTGTGTGTGGGGGGGGGGGGTATAAATGCATCTTCTTTGGAATGAATTGTGGGAGTTTTTAGGATGTGATGTGGAGGATAGGTGTTAGAAGACAAGATCTAGCAGATTCTTTTTCCATTATTGCCTCATTATAAAATTCTGGGTTTCTCTGAGCATATGAATCAATTGAAGAGAGTATTTCATTTGAAATTGGAACTAATGCCCTGACTCAGACTGCAAATTACTCACTCTGCAGATATCACTGCTGCCTAGCAGCCAGATTTGAACCAATGGCCTGTTGGACTAATTTACATTAAAGTCTTGTTTCGAGATGCTTTGACATTTGATCATTGCAGGATATGGACCAGTAGACTGCTTCCTTAATAATGTTCTGGCCCAGTTAGGTTTTAGGTTTTAGTTGTATAGATTTGTCTCAGACGGAATCCTTCCACTAAGAGCTGCTGGACCAGCATAGACTCAGTATGATTCCATTAATATATGCTTAGAGAAAAGGCAAAATAATGTTAAAAAAAATTATGTTTTTGTTTCTTTTTTTAATATTTCACCTAATGAGGTTGAGATCATGAATATTTTTCTTACATACGTGATTGTTTTATTAAAAATTAAAGATAAAAGTAAATTTTCACTGGTGTCTGCAACCCATTAACTGAAATATTTGTGTATTCATTTGGTCATTTAGCCTTTTTTTTTTAAAGTACTTATATGAGCAGTACGTTACTCTAATTGCAGTTATCGGCAACATATTTTATACCTTCTGTTGGCTTTATTGCTTATTTATTTTCAATCTGTATCTACTCTTTTCTGCTGTAAAAACCTAATTTTCCCAGAGGGATCATTAGAGTATAATCTCATCAAATAAAGACAGTTAGAACCAAAGCATTTAGTCCTAAACCATTTTTGGCTGATCACATTTTTCTCTGCACCAGAATAAGCAAAGAGAATAAACTGCCAACAATAAAATCCTAAATAATCACAAAGCACTTAACGCTCAAACATATAAATATTCTTTTCTACATTTTAGGCGCTTTAGTTCCCTGAATGATTTTAACCACCCGAGCTGCTTCTCCTCTGTACCTTCTGCTAAAAGCAGCGAAAGAACCAGAATCTGATTGAGTGAGTTGAAAACAAGAATAATACTGTAGACTGCAAGTTAAAGTGCACGGCTGCAGGAGAGAGCATGAGAGAGATGACTGAGATAAATCCACTGAAAAGAGTTCTTCAGATAGGGAAAGACAGTGATGAAAAAGTGTATAGCTGAGTGGAGAAAAGATAAGGAAAGACGCAAGACGGTGAGGAAGAGGGGAGAAGGGTAGGCAGCTGGGGGCGAAAGGAGAAAGGTAACATAAGTGACATTTTGTTTGGGTCAAAGAATTTTGACACAGGAGGGGCTGTTGTGGCAGTGGAGAGTTACAGTTGATTTATGGGTAGCTGAGCAGGCATTAAAACTGAAGGAAACTTTTTTTTTATTATTTCTCTCTACTATAACTGATTCCAGCCACCTATTTGCGTTACAGCATTGTTTGGTTTACAAATGAAGCTCTGCCTGAAGCTGACTCATAAATCCCTAACCAGGATAATCACTGTAAGAAAAATAGAAAGAAAACAATACTGTAATGCCACTTTAATTGGTGATATGTGACTTATCTGTGCTGCTGATTATCCATGCTGCTGATCTCATGCTGCTGATTATCTCATGCTGCTGTATTCATTCATACCTTTCTGCTCAGCACAGACTCATGTTCAGACTGCTGTTGTCACACCGTATTGTTTTACATTATTAGAGTATAGTGTACTGTTTATCTTAGATCTTTCCCTGTACCATTTGGTGTTTGTTTAGTGTATACATGTATCTTAGTGTATATCTTAGATCCTTATTTACTGTGTCTTTTTATACTTTTTATTTAGCTATTTTTGGGTGTAACTGGGACTAGGCCTGCCACAGTAAACAATAAATCAATTAATCACATGATAAATGAAAATTATCAACCTCATTTTCATTTATCGGCTTTATTGTTTCTTTGTGTCTCTCTCAGTACTGAAGAAAAGGCTCAACCCCGGTGTTCTTCACTGACCCCTCCCTTTCTCTTTTCTCTTTAAAATCCATTTTAACGATCCAAAATCATGTTTTTGGATCGTTAAAAGCAGCTAAGTTGAGAAGCTAAGCTATGAGCTAAGCTAACAGACTGACCTTGGAGAAAAAAACCTCTATCTTGTCAAAGCTCCAAAATTCACAGTTGAAACCCGTGCCTTTGTGTAAAAAGTTTTTCTCTGCAAAAATAAGCTAAGAACTTGTTTACTGCTTTTTTATTAAAAGCTTTGTGTGAAAAATGCTATGCTAAAGAGCTCAAACCACACCGAGCGTCTGCCATTTTAAGAACTGAAGAGAGACAGCACATGTCACATCAAGGGGCCTCCCTCCCATTTTTCTTAAAGAGACACTGCTCGCTCCCTCACTATCCATCCTTCGGTTCAAACAGTCTTATACTGCCATCTGGTGGTCATCAAAGGTCAGTGTTTCCCCTACCATTATACAAGCGGGCCGCCCCACCCCGTCAACAGAATCGAGCGCCCCGTCTACCGAACCCCCCACCCCAAACCACCTGTCGGCACTGATGTAACGCTAAACTAGCGGCTCACAATGCAGGTGTGCTAGCTAAAAAGCTAAAGGCAGCCTCTTCCCTCATGCTGAACCCACACACTGAACGCAAACCCACCACTCAAACTGTTGGTATACAAACAGCGCACGGCTCAGATGTGTGTCTGTCTCCCCC
>NC_056519.1:14342300-14392586 GCF_014905685.2 Nematolebias whitei | reverse complement strand
GGTCTTGATCACTCTCAACGCTTCACTCATGCTACTTCAAGTGTGGTGGACGTCATTTCAGCAGCAGGAAGAGGATCAGGAGTCAGAAAATGAAATGGAGGCTGAAACTGTAAAACAGAGATCTGATTCTTTACGTCCACAAGGAATTTACCAAACTGATTCAAAACGTTGTTTAGTCTGTTGTTGTTGACTATTTAACTCTGTTGTCAAAGTTTCATGTCTACCAATTATGATACCTTGGGCTGATAAGGCAGAAAAAGATCCTTCAGTTTCAATAGCACCCAGTGGTTTGCCGGGGTTGATCTGATCTGTCATAGTGAATGGCGTAAAGCTTCACTGGGTACCAAACACTTAGACTCAAGGAACTCAGGCAGAAACAAGAAGGGTAATGTTTTATTTTGGTAGGGAACAGGAAGTCCTGTCTGAATTTCTGTGGACAAGAGGTAAATTGATGGTATAACTGTTTGTGGTGAATATGGTGAAGTAGACCAGGAATAAGCTGATATAATGAAAGGTGGATTTTACTGTATTGTCTTTGTTTTCAGATCCTGGAGGAGGGGTAATATTCCTAAGATGACATGAGGAAATAACTGTGGTCCAGGAAGGTAAGTATGAGTGCTGGAGCAGGTGAAAGGTGAACAGAGAGAGGACAGGCAGGTGGGGCTACTGACGGAGCTGACCTACTTTCTTACTGCAGGAGGAATCTTAAGGTACACACTGATTATGATTGTGATGACTCAGAGTAGTTGTGTGGAAATGTGGCATCATACTCAGGGTCTCCAGACTGAACCACGCTTCATCACCAGAAATATTTGTGGAGGTATGCAGGTGAAAAAAAAAAAAAAAAAAAAAAAAAAGTTTGTTACTCAAACTGATTCTATAAGTGACAAGCAAACTGTGAGTCAAACAAGCAAAGATCAGGAGCTGCTGGGTCATGGAATAGTGACTGTGGGACCAGCGTCATATGTTGCTTCAGCTCTGTCTTATAGGCCTGAGTAATCAGACTAATAATGATCAACTGCTGTGCAGGAGCTATTAGCTATTTTGTAATTTGAGGAGTGTGGATTTATTTTTGTTCAGTTGAGGTGACTGTTTTCTGTCAGTTTTGTGAGTTGCTTTGTCTTTTCTTTTTCTCAATCGCCTTACTTGTCAGTTGTCCCTAGCGTACTTCTCACCATTTAGTTTTAAATGACTTCTTTTTAGGTTTCATCTGAGTGCTTCATCTCATTTTTTAATTGAATAAAGGCTTTGTTAGGAGTGTTTGTAATGAATCTGAGATGTGTTTCTTTAATAATAAAGGATTTAATGATTTAGTGAGAAATCCACAGAGCAAAAGCTAACAAAAAGTTCAGCTGAAGATTCAACTGAGATGTTTTTGTAAATATTTTCTTTTCCAAATTTTCTGCTTCATTATGGGAAATTACTTTCTGCTCTGTTGTGAAAAGAGAAGATTCACACAGATCAATCTATGCTCGATAGTAGTAAGCTGTAAAGCCAAAGAAATGTCTTTTTCAAACATCTTCTCTTTGCATCTTTTTCACAGGCTTATAAGAAAGGAAAAGTTGTTTTATACTGGAAGACAGTTTATTTATTTATTTTTTAAAGAAACTGTAAATAGTATATAAAATAACAACTGTAAAACAGCACATGCACCATGATAGAAAAATGGTGTTGAATTAGTTTTTGTACATATGTTTTACAATAAACTTTAGAAAAAGGTGATGTGTTTAGTATTTTAAGAAGTGTTTTCAATTTTCCCAACATAATTGTCTATAAAATTTAACAGTCCTGTTTATTGTGCATAATCAAAAAAATTACAGCCTAGTGGGCAAATGCTGCCTTATTTTTAGCCAAAACATCTACTCTTATCCTCGTTTCCACAATTAGATAAGCAGATAAAATAGATTTATCATTTAAGCATCTCTTTCTGGGTCATAGATGAAACAGATAGTAGCCAATTAAAGCTGGCATGATATCAGGATTAGATTTTAGGATGCTTCTTTGAGTATAAATTGTATAATATAACCATAAAATAAATTTTAGCGGAGGAAGACAGCAGTGGAGACTGGCTTATGGCTGGTTTAGTCATCTTTCAACACCTAGGAGTAGTAGTAGAGTTTAATTAATTTGATTAATCCTATTAATATTGTGTTCCAGCTCTCTGTCTGCTGGCTGAAAACCTGAATCTGACATTAGACCTATCAGGTATGTCATTAAGGAAATCTATCTGGATGAAAATGATTAATTGTGGAAATTATAAGGATAAGAAAATGTGGGAGACAATGTGCTATTTATGACTTAACGATGTATTGAGTTTCTACAAAGAGATGCAATTTTAAAATTATCATATCTGTATGTTCATTTGACTGTAGCATTAGCAAAATATCTAATTAAAATAGAAGTAGGAAAATAGACTAATAAGATTTTTTTCAGCTGCTCCCTTCTGCAGGGGTTGTTGTCACAGTGAGCAAACTCGCATGAAAGATGTGCTCAATGTTTTTACACCAGATGCGCTTCCTGACGCAACCTGGGATTGAACTCGCAACTTCAGAATTACAAGACATCTTCAATAAAAATCTACAAATCACATTAACTATTGGAGTCGACCCCATTCAGCTAAGCAACTTTATCAAACACAAATCACTAAAACGCAAACAATTTTACAGATACTGAACTAAAGTTTGACGTGGTTGTTGCCGAGAGTCATTTTTAACTCGCACTACAAGCAATAACAGATCATGTGAGATCTTTTTAAAAACATTTGCTGTTGACTGTGTCTTGTTAGCAAAATACTTAAAAAAACAAGAGACAAATTTTAATTAAACTTTGAAATTAATCATGGAATCTGCACATATAACTGATTATTTTTTTAGTTAACCCAATTCATGGTTACCGCAGCTTACAGCCTTTAGGAAACACTAAAATGGCTTTAAAGCAGCCTGTTTAACAGATATTGAGCTAAAATGTATTGTAGTAGTAGCTGAGTAGTTATATTTTTGCATTAGACTTTGGCAATAATTATTGGAGTCAACCCTGTTTCTCTGTTCTCATTAACCCGTGGATAAATATTCATGAAATGTTTAGAAAGTAATTAGATATACATCTACAACGGATTAACCTTTGGAGTGAATCATATTAAAGATGTCCATTGCAACTAATTAATGCTTACTAGCACAACAATTGCTATACCTCTGACAATTTTACAAATGTTGAGCTAACATTTGGTTTGGGAGTTGCTGAGCATCATCCCAAACAAATACTTTAAGCAATACAAATTATACTCCATTTTTCCTTAAAACATTGGCACTAACTTTTTAATGTCAACCCTGTCTGGATTTTTGCAAAATATCCCATGATCCACAAGATAGTTTTGTGAAATGTTCAAAAAGTAATAATTGAAAATACATATACAACTTAACACTGAGAGTCAACCCAGTTTAAGATGGCCACCAAAAATGTTCAACCTTCGCCAACAAAAAATGGCTATGACTCAACCATTTTTACAGGTATTTAACTACATTGGTATGGTAGTAGTCACGAGTCATTCTTAACACAATAAGATTTAACAATAAGATTTTGAATTCCATTCTTAAATTAATTCAAAATCTTATTTATAACCTTCAAAGCCCTCAACAACCTAGCTCCATCTTATTACAGATCTAATTGTTCCATATTTTCCCTACAGAGCACTTCACTCTCAGACTGCAGGCTTACTCGTGGTCTCTAGAGTTTCCAAAAGCAGAATGGGAGTAACATCTTTCAGTTATCAGGCTCCTCTCTTGTGGAACCAGCTTCCAGTTTCTGTCCATGAGGCTGACACATTGTCCAGTTTTAAGACTGGGATTAAGAATTTCCTTTTTGCTAAATCCTATAGTTAGGGTCGGCTTGTCATGATGTCTTAAGCTTAGACTACTGAAGAACAAATTGACCTCATTTCCTTAAATGATTTGTTAAAATTGAATAGTTTTCATTTGATATTTATATCTTAACATGTGATTCTTGACCTGCCATTGTGTATCTGTTCCTACCAAACCCAGCCGATCAAAGCAGATGGCTGCTTGTCCTGAGTCTGGTTCTGCTAAAGGTTTCTTCCTCATTAGTTAGTTTTTCCTTTCCACTGTCGCCTTCATGCTTGTTCACAATGAGAGTTCTGTGGTGGAGTTAAATTCAAAGCAGTCTGCTCCTCAGATAAAGTCTTTAATTTTCATTTTTGTATATATGGATGTTTCTGTTCAGTGCCCTGAGATGACTTCCGTTGTGACTTGGTGCTATATAAATAAACTGAATTGAATTGAATTGAGCACATTCTTTGCGCCAACTGATATCACAGGGTTTTTTTTCTCCAATTTTGCATGAAATCATGCTTAACATTTATTTTTTTTACAAGGTTTGACCAAAACAGCTTTAATTCTGTCCCTTTACAGCATAAAATGGTTTTAGTTTAAAACTCTGGCATATGAAAGACTGTGGGCGATAGGCATTCCCTCAAGGAATGCTAGGCCTTTAATCATGAACTATGTCTCATTGCAATGTGACTCTTGTTTTCAAACACACTGTGAATCTTAATATTATCTGGGAAGAATGAACTCCTTCACAACCCAAGAGGCTCCAGTTTTGTCACAGGTACACAGTACTTTCCATTACTTTAATCACCGGTGGCGCAGACGCCACTGTTCGTGTTTCCCCACAGCGAAAGCGTGCAGTGCCTCAGCCTGCTTGAGTGTAACCTAGCTGGCCCACTATCGCTCGTCTCATCCGTTACACTCTGCTCCCATTCAATCAGAGCCCCACGACTCGGAGGAGCCGCAGATAAATTTCTCATTATCTTAGCTCACTGAATTAAAGGGACCAGGACCGAGGGGGAGCACTTACACACAAACACACCCAGATTCACAAAAATCTCGTACAACAGAGTACAATAAACCCACACACAGAAGCTGTAAACAGGGATTTCCAAGTCTTTCTGTCTTTTATCCCAATTTGTGCACAAAGGGGAGACACTATTGTGGAAAAAGTTAGTTTCTAATCAGGAGAGTTGACTTCAAACAGATTTCGAAGATATTTCTCTGCAGTGGTTTGTTTTGGTTGTGTTTCTGTGTGTGTGTGTGTGTTTGTGCGTGCATGCGACCATTAGTCAAATTTCCGTTCACAGCAGTTTTCACTGTGGCACTTTTTTCTGCTGAGAGTAATTTTGTGCTCTAAAGTAGTCTCAGAGCCCCACATTTTTTTTGTGTTTCAATGAACAAACTAACCTTTGCATTAAACGTGTTAGTGGGACTCAGTAACATGAGCTCAGATATTTTATATAGAGTCAGTGTTCCTGAGACCGAGGATCGTTTTACCAGTAATTGTTAAACTGAGCCAGTGTGAGTTTCTCACGCGTGCAGGCGTAGTGAGCAAATGTCGCCAGGGGAAATTTCTTCTGCACATGGAATCTCCATTGTTTATTTATGTTTTATGAATTGCACTGTGCATCCCTGTGTTCTCCAGGCTGTGTATAACTGGAAACAGAGGAGGCAAACTAGAGGCAATGGAGAGAAGAGAGAAGGAGCTCTCTTGGATCAGGTTTTCTTTCTTCGGGACCTACTCTTGTATTCAGTTTGGAGAAGATAATGAGAGCCATTTGTCCACATTAAAGGTGGTTCAGTGATTCAACTTCTACTCAAAATGAGTTCAAGATCCAAACTCAGGCTTGAGTTCTGAGCTTCTTTATCTCTTACATGGGCTGCAAGAGTTACAAACCCAATTCTGAAGAAAAAAAAATAGAATAGTATAAAATTTAAATAAAAACAGAATGTGGTGATTAACAAATCTTATCAACACAAATTTTATTCACCATCAACTATATCAATTGGGGATTTTGTGTCATTCTTGCCTGATGATGTTGGATTCTGTTCAACTGTTTAACAATCCTGTTTATTTCATGTTTATTTTGATGGCAGCATCTGTTCTAAAACCTTTATATACTTTTATTCATGGATAGTTCCTTTCCAGATGTGTAAGATGCCCACACCAGATGCATATGCACCCCCATAACATAAGAGAGACAAAGGCTTCAATTGTGTGCTCATAACAGGCCAGATGGCCCCTCTCCTTCTCAGTACAAAGGAGTTGGCGCCCGTGATTTCCAAAAAAGATTTTCAAATTTAGATTTGTCTGATCACTGATCCACTTTGCCTCAATCCATTTTAAATGAGCTTTGGTTCAGAGAAAATTACATGTTTCTGGATAGTTTTCACATATGTTTTTTTTCTATTATTGAACTTTAATGTGCAGGTGTAGATGGCACAGTGAACTGTGTTTACAGACAATGATTTATTGAGGTGTTCCTAAACCCATACAGTGATGTTCATGACATAATCTGACCTGATTTAATGAAGTGCTGCCCAAAAGCCCAAAGGTCAATGGTATCCAGTGATTACATTCATAATTGTCATTTGATCATACACATTTCTCCAGATTCTTGAAATCTTTTGATGATAATATGAACTATAAATTATGGGACAAAAGCCTTAAAAATGAATATTATTCTGAAATTGTTCCACTGTTTTCAAGCAGTTATTTTAAACTGGTGAACCTCTGCCCATCTTTACCTAGCGGACATTCATCCTCTCTAAAATCTTATTTTTATACCGATTCTTCTTACTGAGCTTATGTCAATTAACCAAGTTTACTGCAGAATGTTCATCCAGCTGTTTCTTATTTTACGTCTTAACTTTACTGCCTTTTGTTGCCCTTGTTCCAACTTTTTTCATGTTTCTTCTAAAAAAGGTGCAATTTCTTAATTTCAAGATTTAATATGTTTAATAAGTTCCATTGTGAATAAAATGTGGATTCATGAGATTTGCAAATTATATAAACAGTACGCAACGTTTCAAGTTTTAGGAATTGGCGTTGGCGATTGACACATACCACAGCAGCAGACCAGGTTTGATTGTGTATTTTAGATTCAGAGAGATTTATTTGTTATTTGCCTCTCATGTGGTACATGTGGTGGAACGAGATTGTGTACACAGGGTCCCAGTTACATCCAACAATAAAATGTAAAAGAAAAACAGCAATACGATCTAAGATATGAACTAAGCAAGACATCAGCTAAATAATACACTAAGCACTAATAGCATAACACCCTCCATTCCTGTATTGTACACCCTCCATTTTAGTACTTTCCTGCATGACCCCTCTTCCATGTCCATTACCCTGCATTGATTGTTTCCATCTTCAGCCACTGCATTGCCTTGTCTTTCATTGTGTCTGTCTCACGCCAAGTTGTCAATATTCAAGCTGCGCCAAGGCCTCGAATTCAAGCGGGGCTTTTTTCCACTTGACTGTTCAATCAATTGATAATGACTTCACTCATCAGCTGCTCAGCAATGGAGGGTGTTAGGTGGTAAGCATGTTCATTGGAATACCATAATATGATTAGTGCGACAGGGAAGCAAAGCATGTGCAGACTGCAAATCAAGTGCCTATGATAAATGCCGTTGCTACGGTTGCTGACGTGCAGAGTGAAATAAATCACCATCAGTATTATTTAAAAGCATCAGTCTTACCTGCAAACGCCCTGGGCTCTAAAATGCTCACTGTACACTGAAGGCAAAGCAAGGACAAATGGTTTTTTATAGTCCTCTCATTCTTCTGTTTATTAAAACAGAATTAGGTCACCTACAAAATGGCTACCGCTTGGCCATCTTCCCCCCACCCCCACTGCCATCGTGTCAGCAAATGTTGCTCACAGACCCCAGCCAAAATAGGCTCCTGAATAATACACTCAAACAGAACACCCTGAAGAAAGACAGGCTGGAGATTTATTGCCCATATTTGAAGCTTTTTTCAATATGCATCCCTCAGCCAATTTTCCTCGCCTGCTTTTAATTACCTGTCTTAATAGGATCACTGTAAGAGTGGCAGGATGTCTTCACTAATGTGTTCTTTCGAACGGTGGGATAATTGCACCACCATGAAATTTGCAGAGATGTCTTTCTAAAGCAAGAGAAAAGTGCAATGAATGGAAGAGGTGTCGGACTACATGCGCGTTCTAATTTTTGCCTTCTTGTTTAGCGATGTCGAATTTGCTAAGCTTTTAATTAAGTGCTTTTTTTGTCACGGTTTGTACATGCTTGATATATTTTAATTAGTAGGTATGTGGATTCTGTTTGTGCTTTCAAGTATTTATGGTTGTGTTTAGTGTGCTTTCGGGGGTATCTCCTGGCTCTATATCAGTTCTCCTAAAGCAGCAACCTAAATTTAGACTCTATGAGTGCAAACGTGGCATTACTCACATGCAATGTGCCCCTGCAAGTATGAGTTTACACTTTTTATATTTTTGTGTTTAGTTGCAGGCTTAATATGATTCAAAACTTTGACGTGTGAAGTCAGAAAGCCCCTAAAGGCACTGCGCCAACACAATTTGCACACATACACACAGATAAACCTTGTTGCCCTCTTCCTGACATATTTTGGTTCTGTCATGGTTGTGACAAGCCCCACATCTATTGCTGATGGGAGCAGACTATGACAGGTATGACCCTTGTAGTCCTGCTCATTCTACAGGCAGAGAGATTCCCCAGTCATTTTTGGGGCTTCCATCACCAAAACATTTACACCAAAAATATCCCCTTTTCACACAGACTGTAGCAATGCACCAAGACATAGTCAGATAAAACTGTCTACCACATGCTCATATTTACACGTATTTCCAAATGAAATCTACAGCTTGTCATTTTCCTTCAAATCTACACTTCGAAAAAGCATCTCATCTGATGGTGAATAATCACCTTGCCCTCTGCATATGCTCCACATTAACGTGTATATTTAAGCTAACCAGCCAGCCTGCAGACAGGTGCCATGCTCCTTCTGGAGCATGAATATGTATGACTACTTTGCAGCACTCAAATAATTTCCATACAAGATTATGAGCACGTATGATTTGTGATGCATAGCTTATGAAGGTCGCATGCTTCATCTCCTAACCCCACTCTTGTTTCCTTAGCGTGTCTCACACCCCTTCCCCTTTTTTATCCTGTTGCACCCTTTACTCCTTTACTTTCCAATACTCTAACCGAACAGATGGACATGGGATATAGTCTTAAAATGTTTTTTGTTCCATTTCTGATGTGCTGCATTTTAGACTCAGTGCTGCATTTTAGACTCAGTGACACTACCATCTTGCTGCTTAGCTGTGGAAGTAGGAAGTGGGTTTTATTTCCGAGAGTAAATCTGTGAGGAAATGGTGGTAGATAAACAGAAATGGGGAGGTTCACTTGCAGTGTTTACCGGAGCCTCTGGCGGGACAGCTGGTAATTCACAATAAATTGGAGGCTGTAGAAAGCCAGCTGCCCTGCAGGGGATGGAGAAATGTGTCTGAAAGAAGAGTAAATGGGGAAGCATGCGTACACCTGTGGGTATATATGTTTGCAAGTGTGTCTCTGTGGACGTCACTGATCCAGTGACGACAGGAAGTGTCTAATCTGTACTCCTCTTTATCAGACATGAATGTGTGCTGGAGTGAAACCATGTGTGGGTGTATTCACTGCTTGTTGATTTCTACAATTCATTTCAATTCAGTTTATTTATATAGCGCCAAATCACAACAAACTTTTCTCAGGGCACGTTACAGGAACATTCACATACATAGAAAAGCCAATTAATTCAATTCAATTCAATTCATTTTATTTATATAGCGCCAAATCACAAAAAAAGTTGTCTCAGGGCACTTTACAGAAACATTCACATACATAAAAGCCAATTAGTAAAGTTCTCTTTCTAAAGAATCCAGCAGACAAGTTGAATCTTGGCTTCGTTGCAGTCTCCCATCCTGAGCAAGCACAGTGGCAACAGTGGAAAGGAAAAACTCAATTTTAAAAGGAAGAAACCTCCAGCAGAACCAGGCTCAGGACAAGCGGCCATCTGCTTTGACCGGCTGGTTGAGAGGACAGGAAGGAGAGACAGACGAACACAGAATGGTAGGTCCAGGTATAGGTCCAGGCGTACCTGAAAGACAAAAAAAAAACATATGTTAAGGATAGAAAAAATAATTACAAAAATAATTACAAATACAGGTTGAGCAGAGTAAGTAAAGACAGTAGCAGAGTGAAAAGATGTGGTCAGTTTGTCCTCCAGTAGCCTAAGCCTATAGCAGCATAACAAGCCAACCTTAACTATAGGATTTATCAAAAAGGAAAGTCTTAAGTCCAGTTTTAAAACTGGATAATGTGTCAGCCTCACGGACAGAAACTGGAAGTTGGTTCCACAAGAGAGGAGCCCGATAACTGAAAGATCTGCCTCCCATTCTGTTTTTGGAAACTCTAGGAACCGCGAGTAAACCTGCAGCCTGAGAGCAAAGTGCTCTGTTAGAAAAATATGGAACAATAATATCTGTAATATAAGATGGAGCTAGGTTGTTGAGAGCTTTGTAGGTTAGAAGTAAGATTTTGAATTCTATTCTGGATTTTACAGGGAGCCAATGGAGAGAAGCTAAAACTGGAGCGATATGATCTGATGCTAAGGGTCTTTATTTGCAGTTTTGGTAATGTTTTTTTGGCTACGTGTACTTGAATAAACATGAATTCTGTTTCCAAAATGATGGAATTGTATCGTGTCTAAGACTTTTCTTCTAGATCAACTACCACAACTAATACAACTAATGTCACAACTTGACTCAAAAAGAAAGGTTTTCCCCATCACAAGAGGAATTTGCATCTTTTTTGTTTTTATTCGACATTGAGAATGGAATGATAAACTAACGTTGGACTATATCAGGACTGCTTTAAGTTGTTTTTGTTGCACGTTGTGACTTGTGACTTAATTTCCAATCATTTATGCTGAAAACAGTTAAAACATTTGAGATTTTTAATTTGTTTCTCCTAACTTTTCTTTCATAAGAGTCTGTATTCTCATTTGTTATTCATAATACATGATTGAAAATTACAAGAAAACAAGCAGTGTTTTCGAAAGCTGTGGCTGGAGGCCCAGTGTGGGTTGCAAACTAATTGAAATTGTAAAATTATTGCCAATTGATTAATTGTTACAAGAGATAAAACCAGAAGTCTTGAGAAGATAACACTTTGTATAATTGTTACTGAGGGTGTTCAGACTCTCATTATGCTGTTGTTTAAACATCTTAAGCAAATGTTTACCTCAACCAGTCAAGGTTGCAGAACTTTGCTTCTGTTATTTTTTAGATAAAAAGCTGAAAAGTTTGGAAGCTACTGCAAAATGAAGTACTTTAGACTCGAATAGTTTAAGATCCTTTTCAGTTCCTATTGAAAGTGTACAATAATAAACTTGTACAGCAGTTATTTTGAAGCATTCACAAAACTTGACTTTGACATTTTCTTTTAGTGCTGCAAGTGTCAGGATACCTGCACTACTTCAGTGGATTTGTTTTCTTTGTTTTGTTACTGATGATATACCTTTGACTGTCTCCTATTTTCTGTTATTTGAATCACAAATTGAACGTAATCACCTGGAGTTAATAGAAAATTACAACATATTTCTTTCCCTTTTTAATAATTACACTAAACACATAATTGGTATTCTCTTTGTACGCTCATAGAAAAATGTCTTAGAGGAAAAGAAACAAAATGAAAGGGAGTAATAACTGTATATAACAACTTCTAAAGTTTAGGTGTTGGTGTGCATGCAGCTGTATTGGATGAACCTGAAGGCATTTAGATAAATGCCAACAATAAGTCGAAGTGCTGGAGGGACACAAAGGGGCACCATTTCTCACAATACAAAAAGGAAAAAATAAATTTGTCTGAGAGAATCCTTTTTTAAAAAGGTTAAAGAAAATGCAGCACTTTAAAGATGGGAAGCTGTGCAAAATGTCCAAAATATCTGTTTTAGTTACTTCGGCTTTCAATAATTCTACATTTGAGCATGGACTCTTGCAATTACCAAAAATATGTTCATTACACATTATACTAATTATATATATATATATATATATATATATATATATATATATATATACACTGTACAGATATTTACATTTAAATCTAAATGTTACTTTGATTTTCAAAGATTCATCTTTTTAGAAACAAACTTGTTTTGTAATTAAAAGGTTAACACAAACTTTGGTAGTGAATTGATGATTTTAGTTTTCTTATTATCGTATATAAACACTAAAAAAAAGGTACTCAAGCATTTGAATGCAACAAACATTCTAAAAAGAGAACTAAACTCTGGTTGTGTTTCTCCAAGTTCAAAATGTGGTAACATTTGTGTGTCGTGAATGACTTGCAGCTTATATCACACTAAATTTTTATTTTTATTTTACATCTATGAAAGTGACTGACTAAAGCCATTTATTTGTTAATGTTGATTAGCCGAGATGGCTATCTTGAATTGGGGTGAATCCAAAATGTAATATGTGTATTTGTGTATTCACTAATAGGTTTGGGACTTTCAATAAAATCTGTCCAATGATCCTCATGATATTTTGCTAACTAACAGGCAAATGAACACAAGTACCCAGACAAGAGCAAAAACATTTCCTTTTGCCTTTAGCGGTGGTTGATACTGATGTATAATTGACAACTCTGAGGTGTATCAACAATGACAAACCTATCTTGGAAACTGTATTTTATTAACAACCACATCAGATAATAGTAAGAAAATAAATCATTTCCTTTATTTGAAACGTGTCCAGGAGTTTCTCTGTGGTAGCAACAGACGAGTTCCCAGCGGGAAACTAATTTAACTCTGTTGCTTTTTTTTTTTTACCGCACTGGCTAAGATTAGAAATATTTCCCTCTCTGTAATTTCCACTTTCTCTTTTTGTTACACTTTTGCAACTGTTCTTGTCATGGCAGGTTGCATTCTCTTCTTTTTTGCCTTAAAGTAAGCATAAAAGCTTTCCTTATCAACATCCCATTTCCTCTACTCTTTACCAAACTACAGTATTTATGACTTTCTTCATGCATCTCGCTTTTTGTGTCTTTCATTATCTCCATGCTTGTTTTTTTCATCGGACAGTAGCTCCGCCTACCTTCTCTTCCAAATCATCTCACTCACCCAGTAAGCAGCTTGTTTGCTTTTTTTTACTCCAGGCTATGGCAATAGCACATTGCCCATCTGTCACAGCAGAGAGTTGCCATGAAATGGCCAACTCCTCAGCACTGCCGTGTGATCCTCTTATATGCTGTGAGCATAGCTCTCGCCCATCTCCCTCTGGGAAGAGAGGCAAAAAATGCCCCTTCTCATCCTGCAAGGCAAAGGGAGTGTGTCAGATTTAAACTGAACATTGAGGAGATGAACTCTCCCATCCTCCAAGGTTCACACCAGAGGGTACAGCTTTCAGGGAGCAACAGTTAAAAATT
The DNA here is from genome assembly GCF_014905685.2 of Nematolebias whitei. NCBI lineage: Eukaryota > Metazoa > Chordata > Actinopteri > Cyprinodontiformes > Rivulidae > Nematolebias > Nematolebias whitei. Next base: position 14,379,261 of record NC_056519.1, on the reverse strand, counting down.
ACACAGGAGAAACCAGGTGAAACCTTTGCATGAGGGAAAACAGGAAGTGTCCTTTTGTCACTAAAAAGACAATTCATTTCCCGATTAAAACCAAGAGAACAACTTTACAGAAATCTTTATCCAGTTATAAATACAGATGGAGATAAATTTGTTGGGACCCTTACAGCTCATTGAAACAATGCTTCATTTTTTCAGGAAAACTGAAAGCAGTTGATATCTGCTTGTCTTTAGTAATTGATAGAGTAAACAAAAATGAGAACAAATTAGTTTGATGTTTATTTTACAACATATTAATAATTAATAATCATTTTAATAATATTCACACCAATAATTAGTATGAATATCAAATATTACTTATTAATATTAATAATATTGGTATTAAAATACATAATTATTAACATTAATAATTCATAATTAATCTTTATTATTATTATTATTACTAATTAATAATAATAATAGGTGATAATAGGTAATAATATGTGCCTTCCATGCATTGCATAATGCACTGTCTTTCTTGCATGTTGAACCAAAATGGCTCCATATGTTACTCAGTTTCTGTGAAGAGTTTTTTCATATTCTTTTCCTATGCGAAATTTGGCATCTTTGTTAGCAAAATATGTCGCCATGGTAACTGCGAATGCCAGTAAAAGTAATTGCACACTTCCCGGATTCGGGCTGGTCGTTTTGATATAACTTTTGTGGGGGTCAAAGTTGCGGTTCGGGCCGCATTAAAGTTGAAAAATATATGCTTTTCAAGCGTAGAATAATAAGTGGGCAGTCACCAACTAGATCCTGGAGTTGGTGAAATTTTGCGTCTTTGTTTGCAAATTATGTCGCCATGGTAACTCGAAATGCCAATAAAAGTAATAGCACACATGACGGGGCCGAGCCAGTCGTTTTGATATAAATTTTGTGGGGGTAGACGTTGTGGTTCAGGTCGCATTAACAGAGATAGAAATGTTGACACTCTTCCGAGGTATAGAATAATAAGTGCCTGCCATGCAATAATAATAATGTTAATGGAACTGTAGCAAGCCTCGTAAGATGTGGTTTCAATAGGAAACGTTACCCCAGATTCACCGAAGTTCATGCTCAATAATCCAGGTATAAAATCCAACAATGTTCAATCAGGTCATCTGGACTTTTTTTTTTTCGGACATTTCGTCCTTCATCCAAATGACTTCTTCGATCTTAGGAGACATCAAACAAAACTGATTCCCACAGTCTTTTTTTACTCCATAGTGGGGTTTTTTTTCCACCATGGAGTATACTGTATGTGGGAATCAGTTTTGTTTGGTGTCTCCTCAGACTGAAAAAGTCATTTGGATGAAGGACGAAATGTCTCAGCCAAAAAAAAAAAAAAAAAAAAAGAAACCATCCAGATGACCTGACTGACCATTGTTGGATCAACCCCATATTGATCAAACCAAGAGTGCAGATGAGCCAAAAGAGCCAAGGAGACCCTTCAAAACCATTCACGCTGAACTCTGCGGTGATAGTGTATCATTTTCAGAATGGTCCATCAGTCACATTTTAAATCAAAATGGACACCATGGAAAAAGACACAAGAGTGGTACACTATTGACAGAAAAAATACACACAAACTCAGGAAATAAACAAAAATGTGTTTGTCTATGACTAAAGTTTGTGGAACTGATGAGCCAAACCTGGAGCCAAATGTAGTCAGTCACATCAGTTGTGTTTTTTTAATTGTGGAAGAGTACCAACACATTTATCTCTATTTGTATGCACTCACACACACACACGCACACACACACACACACACACACACACACACACACACACACACACACACACACACACACACACACACAAGTCCCAATTTTAATTCAAAATTATTTTGCAGGTAAAGCACTGGATTGTAGTCTACAACCTCTTCATCGTATCTGCTCACCAGGCTAACACAGAATGATTTGCCACTCGTGTGCAGCTCAATAGGGAAGTTGTTTATGTGCATGTGGAGAAAATGAATCCGAATCAAATTTGTGGCCTCGTTCTTTTTTCCATCAGGTACAGGAGAAACTCAACTCCCAGCTGGAGGGATGATTATTCAGCTCATACTTGTCCTACTTGTTATAGTTCAATTTGAATAGGGATGACTGGAAACTGGTTTGTGAAGTGGAAGGAGTTTGTATGTAAAACCAGATGATTGAAGATAGGTCGGTCAATAAGACAAAAACCTCATTCCTGTTTGAGGCAGACTATTACCATGTGGAGCTGTCCCAATTGAAAAGGCCAACTTCCTGTTTTCAATCTCTGCAATATTTTGCAGTGGCCCAATCCAGAGCCTACTATAGTGTAAACCAAGGTTGTTCAACTAAATTGCTCAGGCAGTTTCAGTTAATGAAAGCCAAAAACTCATGTGTCGGACATCCAGCAATTAAAGCCATTATTTAAATAAACCAAGTATTACAATGATCTGTTACCTTTTAAATTAATTTTGCTGCATTGATTCATAAATACAATAATCATAACCCAAAAGTGTAATTTATTTTTTTTCATTCAACCTTTATTTAGACAGGTAAATCCCATTGAGCCTCGATGACTCATTTACAAGAGAAACCTGATTTCAACAAAGAATGATGACAACAATGGACAACAGCGACAACAATAGACAGTTATAAACAGCCATACAGATTTTTTTTAACAAATAGGATGGCTAAAAAAAAAGAAAAGTAACAAAAAACAGCTAGATTCTAAGGCGAATGTAGAAAACTAAAACAGTCTTACATCGGGGAAACTAAACAGCCACTGACCAAAAGGATGTCCCAGCACAGAAGATCAACATCATCAGGCCAGGACTCTGCGGTCTACACTCATCTCCAGGCCAGCGGTCACTCTTTCAGGGATGAAGATATGTGCATCCTGGACAGAGAGGAACGATGGTTTGAGAGAGGAGTAAAAGAGGCCATCTTTGTGAAAAGAAATCGTCCATCATTAAACAGGGGTGGAGGCCTCCGGGTTCAACTGTCCCCCTCTTACAATGCTGTGATTGCTAGTATCACTCAGCCCTCTGTGAGTAGTAAACAGCCATCAGTGTGCTGTTGTTAGGCTGATGGTCCTTCTTGAGCATGTGATCAGCTGGTTTTGGTTGTCAGCAGCAAACTGGTTGATCCACTCTGAGAAGGTGCTATTTAAGAGACTGAGCTGAATACAGCACCTCAGACTGAGGAAGTCTTTTGGATGAAAGACGAAACGTATCTAGATTTTATTGCTTTGTTTTGTTTTTTTGAATGTCCACAGGACCAGATAGAACTTTTTTGGATTTTTCTACCTGGATTATTGAGCATTCATCAGGATATAAGGGGGAGAGCACTGAATGGTTAAGCAGTGAGTATCCTCACTGAAGAAGGAAGTCTCAGGCAGATGCCTGGCCTGGCCTGGCCTAGCCCAGCTCAAACATTTTGGTATGGAGGGGGCTCAAATTAAAATGTTTCTGTATGCTTATGAAAATGTTTAAAATTGAGATGGTCACATATGATTGCCTCTCTGACTGACATATTTGCCATTTCAAAATTTTTAAAGGTCTCGCTCACTGATTTTTTTAAATAGTTTTTTTTTTCTTTCTTTTTTTCTTCTTATCAATGATTGACGGGTCTGACTTAAGACACTTGCAGGCCGGAAGTGGCCAGTAGGCTGCTATTTGAATAGTTAGTGCTGGTGTAAACTCTTAGTCTGCCAAAATGGATGGTAACTTGGCTGTGAAATGTTACCGTAAGACATTCAGTTTACAGAACGGTCCAACATCAAACACTGCTAATGTACCAGCAAGTGATTTATCACTTTATTTTAGTAAGCTAGAAGCAGACAAGTGAGCATTTTGAATAATTCCTGGCAAGTTGATATTTACTCAAGGTCAATAGTATCTCTTTGCCATACTTTGGATTCTGTTGACCTTTACATGGATTTAAATCTTACATTAAAATCCACCATTAGGAACATTACAAATCTGCACCAGTGATGCAGTCTTCATGCGTCGGCTGCTGCATTATTTATAACACTCGACTTTACTGGGAAATGCGGCTGCAACTGATGTGTAATCTAGGATGGATCGATGCCTGACAGCTGAAGTTGGGACAGAAAAACACGTCCCGTCTAACCTCAAATGTCCAGTGGGAAATACAGTGGAGACATTTTGAAAGTGCAGATAAAATTTGTTGCTACCTTAATCAAAATGTCAGCTCATTCTTCTCTGTCTGTCTCCTTCTGTGTCCTTCTCTGCCGCCTCCTAATTCTCAGTGATAAAATAAAATCGGAGTGGTGAAAAAGACGCACACATCTCAGATATTATAAAATGACAATGTTTATTGGTATTTTTACATTTAAAAAAAGCAAAAATGTATTCTCTTGTTGATAATGTGTAATCACTAAACTGTGCAAACCTACATATCATTTTTATTTTTGTGAGAAATCCATAATAAAGCATCCACATGCATCTTAATAAATGACTATAGTGTGCTAGAGAAAAACACTCACGTTGTTTACCAAAAAGAACCACACTCAATGGCATGAGATTTTTAACCAGTATTCATACTGGCAAGGTCAGATTTTCAGGAGAGTTTAAATATACATACAGCGCATACATAAATGTATATGCATGAGAACCAGTAAAAGAAGAAAAAAAAAAGCCCTGAGCTGCATTATGCACTTGCTTTTATACCCTTATCAGATCAGCTGAGTTCAGAGTTCAGGAGGTGTCGTTGGAGCCAGCTGCAGCCTTTTCACCCAGTGCTCTCCTTTAACCCAAACATATGGTTCATGGGCAGACATAAAATGGTGTTTTAGGAGATGATTTTGATTGTCTTGGACTCAGCCATAGTAATAAAAACATCCATAACCTTTAACCAAATTTTTTTTGACAAGTGAATATAATCAATTGCCTGTGGCTCCATAATCTATTTGTGAATTATCAAAATTATTCTTAAAATCAGATACTTTTATTTATTTATTTATTTTTACTTTTTTAAGTTTTTATCAAAGACAAGTCTTTATTTCTAATTTGGGACTTTCTATATTTTATAAAACAATTTATTACGCTAGTACTTTGATATTTTGGAATTTGTACAAAAAGTTACAAAAAGCCACCCCCAAACCCCCAATGCATAATAAAAATGTTTAATATTTATGTGGATTTTGGGTGAAGACCATAAGGCTCAGCTGGAAGTTGGATTAATGTACTCTAACAGGCTAAAAAGCTGCTAGCACAAACCCATAAATATGCTATGTTTTTTTCTATTACTATAATTTGGTCATGTAAATTAGTTGTTAAGAAAGTAAATATTATTAAAGTTCATGTGTTTTTTGGTCACAGATACTAAAAGCACCAACAGATAAACCAATGAGCTGCATGTGGCACAGAGCCACGGTAGCTACATGAAATCCTTGTAGTTTTTTTTTTTTTTAACCTTTTTTGGTTAACTAGCCTTAAAAAAGAAAATGACAACTAGTTTTGTTTTGTTTTTTTACTTCCTGTGGCATATTTGCCTTTGTCGTGGACATCAAAAATGGTGTGTTCATCGTTTTTTATCACTCTTCTAAAGCAATTATTTTTCTATTGAAACATTTTTTTTTTCAGAATAATGAAGTTCAAGGCTATATGATAGCTTCACTGCTTTGGAGAAACATTGACATGTTAATTTGTGTTTGCAGCCATTCCTCTCTGTCCTTGCAAAGTGTGATGATGGCTTGATTGAATGGGTTGATATAAAATTCCTGCAAAAAAAAAAAAAGTTAACAATAAAAAAAATGAATAAAGAAAATTCATGGCTGCATTTTTTTTTTTAACTAAAACATCAATGTTTCTTGTAAACACATGCCATTCGATTACTTTAATGTCAGAATTGGTTATTAGTTTAAACTGGTTTTGGAATATAAAATACAAAAGGAAATGTTGCAGATACTTCAGAAAGATCTATTCAGTTGTGCCTTTGCATACATTTAAGAGTGTCAATTTCTCCCTAAGATAAATGAGATGTTTCCATCAGTTGAAAGAACTGAAAATATGATTCACTGTTATCCGTAGTTACTCTGCTATTCATGCAAAAATTAGTTTTGCCTTGTTGCTTCCTTTTGACACAAGCAGGATTTTCAAAATGCAAAGCCCCTTAATGCTTCCTGCCATGTCTTTGTCTCGATCCTTGTTAGTTTGCACTTTTAGCTGAAGACCAGACCACAGTGAAACTATAATCTCTACAGTTTCTTGATCAGGCTCAGTTCCAAACACATTTCCAAATTGGTTTCAGAGCTTTTGAAAATATAGAAAATAGAGCTGCATCATTATCAGAAGGGGGTTGAATCTAATATCCTATTCAAAAGTTTTAAGATTATTCCATCTGCACAGTTTACCTTCTTCTTCTTCTTCTTCCTCCAGCTTTTCCCTCTTCAGGTGGTCGCCACAGCGAGTCATCCTCCTCGATCTCACTCTGTCCTCTGCATCCTCTGTCCTCACTCCAACTAACTCAATATCCTCTCTAACTGCATCCATATATCTCCTCTTTGTCTTTTTCATGGCAGCTGCATTTCTAACATCCTTCTATCAATATACTCATTGTCCCTTCCCTGGACATGTCCAAACCATCTCAGTCTGGCCTCTCTAACTTTATCTCCCAGTTGTTCAAACTGTGCTGTACCTCTGATGATCTCATTCCTAATCTTATCCATCCTTGTCACTCCTAAGGAGAACCTCAACATCTTCATTTCTGCCACTTCCAGTTTTTTCTCCTGTCTTTTTTCATTGCCACTGTCTCCAGACCATACAACATATAGCTGGTCTCACCACTGTTTTGTAAACGTTTCCTTTGACCTTTGCTGACACTCTTTTGTCACAAATCACTCATGAAACATTTCTTCATCCACTCCATCCTGTCTGGACTGTCTTTTTTTTTTCTTTTAACCTCTTTACCACACTCCCCGTTTTCCTGGACAGTGGATCCTAAGTATTTGAAGTCCTGCACCTTTGGGACCTCTGCTTCTTGTAGCCTCACTGTTCCACCAGCCTCCCTCTTATTGAAACACATGTACTCTCTCCTACTACAGTTGATTTTCATTTCTCTTCTTTCAAGTGCATACCTCCACCTCTCTAAGTTCTCTTCCACCCATTCCCTGCTCTCACCACACATCATAATGCCATCTGCAAACATCATAGTCCACTGGGATTCCTGCCTAACCTCATCTGTTAGTCAGTCCATCACCAGAGCAGATAAGAAGGGGCTCAGAGCTAATTCTTGATGCAATCCCACCTCCACTTTGAAGCTATCTGTCACTCCTACAGTGCATTTCACCACTGTCCTGCTCTTCTCATACACGTCCTGTACCAATCTAGCATACTTCTCTGCCATTCCAGATTTCCTCATGCAATACCACAACTTATCTCTTGGTACTCCTTCCATCTTCCATCACTCTCTGCTGACTTGTTAGAACATTGCCGTTCCTTTCTTTAACAAGCCTAACCTGCTGCACATCATTTCCAGCCTGTTCTCTCTGCCTCACCAATTGTTACAAGTCTTTCTTGCCATCTTTAGTGCCCAGCTTCCCTTACAACTAATCATACACCTTCTGCTTTGCCTTAGCTACCTCCCTCTTTGCTCTATGTTGCATATCCTTATATTCCTGTCTCCTCTCATCAGTCCTCTCACGGTCATATTTTATTATTGGCTAACCTCTTTCTTTAAAAAGCTTCCTGTACTTCACTATTCCACCACCAGGTTTCCTTATTATATTTTCTCTGTCCAGATGACACACCAAGTACCTTTCTACCTTTCCCTCTAATTACTGTTGCTGCAGTATCCCAGTCATCTGGAAGCTCTTTCTTATCACCCAGAGCCTTTAACAGTTCCTCTCTTAACACCTCATGACATTCTTCCTTCCTCAGCTTCCACCATGTGGTTTTGTTCTCTGATTTTACTATTTTTCTCTTCTTCATCACAACAACAGTCATTCTACACACAACCATCCAATGCTGTCTGGCCATGCTCTCCCCTGTCACAACCTTACAGTCTCCAATCCCCCTCAGGTTTCCTCTTTTACACATAATGTAGTCTACCTGCATACTCCTGTATCCACTCTTATAGGTCACTCCATGTTCCTCCCTCTTTTGGAAATAAGTGTTGACTATATCCATTTACATTCCCTTGGCAATATCCACCACCACCTTTGTGGTTTCTTTCCTTGACACCAAACCTACCCATCACTTCCTCATCCCCTCTGTTTCCTTCACCAACATGTCCATTCAGGTCTGCTTCGATCACCACTCTCTCCTCCCTGGGAATACTCTCTATCACTTCATCCAGATCCTTCCAAAGTTTCTCTTTCGCCTCTATGTCACATCCAACCTGTGGAGCATAACCACTGACAACATTTAGCATCAGACTTCTTGAGGACTTCTTGTACTACGTCTACCTTCAGACACATCACCCTGACACTCTTTTCAACTCTACTACATTCTTTGCTAACTTCTCCTTTATAATCACTCATACTCTTTCTCTTTCTATCTACACCATGGTAAAACTGTTTAAACCCTTCTCCAATGCTGCCAGCCTTGCTGCTTTTCCACTTGGTCTCTTGGACACATAAAACATGTACCTTCCTTCTCTGCATCATGTCAGCCAGCTCTCTACTTTTGCCTGTCATTGTCCCCACATTTAGAGTTACCACCCTCAGTCCTACATTCTTGACTTGCCTCTTCTCCCTCTTTCTCCTAACATGTTTCCCTCCTCGTTTTCTTCAACTTTATAGTTTATACTCTTTTTATTAGTTTGAAAAATTTTGTTATGCTGAATTAAGACATCTTCTGTTGTGCTCCAAGTTTTGGGTTTCTAATTGGCCAAACCATTGGTTTAGCTTTTGAAAAGTATGCCTGGTCTACTCGGATATTACATACCTAAATATTTTCACATCATCACATTGGCATAGGGAAAATATAAGAATAAAATGACGTCATTAAAGATTTTGTTACAAGCCCAAGGCAGCAAAATGTTATAGTGAATCTGCCAGGAGCCATGTTGGTGGAAACACAACACAACTGTAAACATAGGCAGCTGATTAGCAAAGCAAAATTGCTGGGCCAGTATGACTGGCTGGTATAATAAATATTATAGAGCGTTTTCATGAGAGAGACCATAGTTAAGGAAGACACTTTTTTTTTCCTTTCATTTTCCTACTTTTAATAAACTTATGGATATCTTACACATTTAATTAGTGTGCTATCCTCAAGGTTTTACTCTAGTGTCAGATATGGATGCCACTTTTAACTTCAGCTTTATGTTGCATTTCCACAGCTGCTCCAAAGTTAGCTAGGGGCTATCAATGTGTTTGTAGATTTGGACTAAACCAACTAAAAGTTCAGAGAATAGGGAATAAAATGTAGTTACTACTTGTAAAATAGGTTTTTTTTGTTTGTTGTTGTTTGTTGTTGGTTTGTTACTAAGAAAATAAGAATAGATTTAATAAACACTTCCAGTTTTTGTGCTGTTGCTGGGAGTGATAAATGGGGACACAGAAATATAAGTCTGCACCCTTACATTAGAAAACAGGGGAACAGTTTATTGTTCATGCTCTATTGATCAGGGACGTATGGTTGTGACATTATATGCCAAATCGTTCTTGTGTCTTTTGAAGAATTTGTTGCAGAATCTGAACTGTGTTAATTCTTGAACAGATATAAAAGTAGGCAGTTAGAGGTGTAATATGCTTCTCTGTAGGACAAAGACACTGTCAAGTCAAATGTTATATATAAAGAACCTTTCATGTGGCGGTGTATAACAAAAGGTGCTTTACGCTAGATAAGCACAAAACACGAAAGAAAAGTGACAAACAAGCAAATAAAAACCATAAGCTCATTTAAAACAGCAGTAATTTGTAAAAAAAAAAAAAAAAAAAGACTATACTGACTGTAACACAAAGGAACTGAAAAAAAAGTTTAATTAGGAAGCACCTGAAATTAAACCAAAATTGTCAAACCAAAATTCAGAACTAGTCTGAAGGGAAGGTCTACCTCAATCCAAGGAGTTGGATTGTGGAATGGTCTAGAGAGTGATGTTAAAAATGCCAAGTCAACGTGTACATTTAAGAAAAAGATCAAAACTGGATTGTTAAAATATTTATATATATGAAGTAGCTTAGTGTGGTTTTTGTATTAGAACTAGAAAAAATAGTTATTAATTTTGTTCTGTTACTTGAAAATTATTATGCTTGAAATAATTGTTTGAAAAAAGGGGCATATATAATAAGATTTTTTCTTCTTTCTGCTGCCTTTCATTTTAAATCTTTTGTATCTTTTTTTATATTGTTATGGAATTGTTTTGTACTTTTTTAAATGAATAAACTTTATACCATACCATACCTGAAATTAAAATAAAATAGATATGTATACATTTGTTAAAACACTGATTCTAAAATCTAAAGATTAGTAAGCCCAAACAAGACAAAAAACAAATAAATGTACTGGAGGTAGGGATGCACGATATTATCAGCATGGTATTGGTATTGACCGATATTAGCGATAAAGTTCAATATCGGACATCGGCCATTCCATTAACATAACTCGCCGATATAAAAGGCGCTGTTTTTGCCTGCAGTGGCAGTGCAACATGATGATGTTGCAGCGGCAGCGCAACGTGATGACGTCACGTGCACCAACCAGATCTCACGGCGGAGAGGAAAAATCTAAATGTCGGCAGTGTGGAAGTTTTATTTTTCGTTGGTGAGGATGTTGGCTTCCAAAGATTTATGGACTACGTTGAGCCTCGTTACATCATCTCCAGCTGGAGATATTTTTCCGATGTAACGTTATCTGAGTTACAAGCCGTCATTTCCAACGTCATTGAGAAGCTAATAGCCAATAGCACGACTTGTTGGGTGAGTTTTACCACAGACATTTGGACGTCGTGTTTGCCCCGTTAGCGTGATTAGTCTTACGGCACAATGGATAGACAAAAACTTTGAACTTAAAAAAGCTGTCCTTCATGTGCAAGAGTTCAGAGGATCCCCCACTGCAGCTATGAACCTGGAACAAGCCTCCACAAGTGAGACCACATTGCAGGCGACTAACGCTAATAAATAACATTTAACACTTTTCATTTAATATAAGTCAGAGTGCTATGCATGTCATATGGCTGTTACTGAATATATGTCACCAGCTCTTACAGCTGTTGCACAATTTTTGTAGCAAATAAGCCTATATAAGAGGGATATGTTTTGACAAAGGAAAGTATATAAAATATCTGTATCGGAATCGGTTATCGGCCAAATAAGTTTTAACATATCGGCATATTGGATATCGGCCAAAAATCCAATATTGTGCATCCCTAATTGGAGGGTAAAATAAAACTTATTAGTTTCACTAACAATGATTTAAAAGTTCTCAATAATGAGTAATATGAGTCATTAAAATAAATGAGAATCAATTAAAAATAAATTGAGAGTTAAACAAAAGTGCAAAACAACTAACAGATACAATTAGCATAAAACTTGCAGTCCTCAGGAAGGCTGTTTTACATGTGAGGGCATGAGTTCTTCACCATGACTTTAAGGCACAATCATAGGACCTTTTCAAAAGGACCTGGGGATATAGAGGGCTCATAGGTTAAAGTAGGTTTGATAACTTAAGGTTGGACTAAGGACATAAACTACCCTAAAACTTGGATTAAAGAACCCTAAAATCAATTACCCAGTGCACCTGCTGTAAAATCTGGGCAATTTGAGCTCTCTTTCTGGTCTTTGTCAATATTCAAGCAGCTGAGCTCTGCAGCAGCTTTATTCTTTGGGGGAAAACCAGAAAGCAGAGCTTAAGCCAGCAAGATGGCAGCCGAGTGCTATCTCTCCCACCTTACTGTGGAAGATCGGTGCCATTGCATCAGCAATGCAGGCCGGGAAATTCTCTCTGTGCCCAGTCTCCCTCATGGATATGGTGGAGTAGCTCAGCTGGAGATGGAAGGTAAACATCTCCTGGACTAAAGCCACTGTCAAGCATTCCTAGCTGATATCCTTACTAAGCCATTGGATTTCACAGCACTTGTCCTGCATCCTCCCCCGTCACCTCATTCAACTCATTGCCAGGTAGAATTCAATTAACAATTCAGCTTTATAAATTGTATTAAATATTTCGCTGATGAGGTAGCTGCTATCAGAAGAGGTCAGATAATGCAGTTAAATATATATATATATATATATTAAACAAAATTGAAGAAAACATATGTTAATTGCATTAATATATTTAAAAGCATAAACATTCTATTATGACATACATTTAAAAATTAAATGTTATTTGAATCAGTCCAAGCAGGAACGTTTATTAATGCATTTGTTTGAAAGTATTTTACAGAGAGAGAAAAAAAAAAAAGACTTGCAATGAAATTTACATTTTAAATGCATCATGCTGCACAATAAATGCATCACATTTCTAATTTTGATTCTTTAAACAATATTATTGTTTTTTAAACTGTATATCTTCAGGGTTTTTTAGTGTTTCCGTGGAGCTGAAAGGTATCAAACCGTATCTTGTCTTACATGTGGGGCCCCTCTCTCTACACCACTGTCTCACTCTTTACTCCTCTGATTCCTGTGTTCTCCTGTCTTCATCCCCTTCATGTTCAGCTGATGTTTTTTTTTTTTTACCTCCTTGTTCTGTCCCTCTTGCTTGCCATGCTTGGGCAGCCACTCGTGTTCCCATGGGGTGGTCCATCAGCCCGCGCTGCTGAGGTCTGGCTGGGTATGAGTGCCGGAGCTCAACTGAAGGAAGGTTCAGATATCATCTGTTTGCAAATCAGAGCCAGAATCACCCGGTCCAGCTCTACAGCCACACACTCAGTGAATGTACGAGGACATAGAGCTGTTTTACTGGAGGCTGACGTTAGACCTAATGAAATGCATTCACATATCTTGTTAGCACTACCTGTAAATTATTCATCTATATATTAAAAACTTTTAGGTATGTTGGTCTAGTATTTATTGGATGAATACTTTAACTCCATAAATTAAGTTGTAGATATAGAAACTGGAATTTTCAGAAAGTGTCACTAAAATTCATCCATTTCTTTAACACAGTGGTTCTCAAACTGGGGTCCCCGGACCCCGGGAGGTCCGCAAGCCGGTGCTTGGGGGTCCGCAAAAAAAACAACAACAAAAAAATAACGTATAAGCACATAGATGACAGCCCGTTAAAATACACCTAAATGCAGGAAATCACATCTACTTTATTCAACATTTTCTGGGGGAGCACCCCCAGACTCTGCCCAGAGTTCAATTCAATTCAGTTTATTTATATAGCACCAAATCACAACAAAGTTGTCTCAGGGCACTTTACAGGAACATTCACATACATAAAAGCCAATTAGTAAAGTACTCTATCTAAGAGGTCAGCAGACAAGTTGAATCTTGGCTTCGATGCAATCTCCCATCCTGAGCAAGCACAGTGGCAACAGTGGAAAGGAAAAACTCCCTTTTAAAAGGAAGAAACCTCCAGCAGAACCAGGCTCAGGACAAGTGGCCATCTGCTTTGACCGGCTGGTTTGAGAGGACAGGAAGGAGAAACAGACGAGCACAGAATGGTAGGTCCAGATATAGGTCCAGGTGTCCCTGAAAGACAAAAAAAAAAAAAAAACACATGTTAAGGATAGAAAAAATAATTACAAATACAAAGCAGGTTGAGTTGACTGCAAATAAGTAGTGACAAATGTTCTGACAAAGATCTTGCACAATCAGTTCGCACTCACAATACTGTATGTGTTGGAGATTAGTCTCAGCTACTACCACACTAAATTTTAGCATAATATCCATCCATCCATCATCTTTATCCACCTTCCTTTTCGAGTCACAGGGGTCACTGGTGCCCATATCCAGCAGTCACTGTGCGAGAGGTGGGGGACACCCTGGACAGGTCTCCAGTCCATCACAGAGACATGGAAACAAACAACCACTCACTCTCCCTCACACCTAGGGACCATTTAGAGTTACCAGTCAGCCTAGCATGCATTTTTTTGGTTTGTGGGAGGAAACTGGAATACCTGGAGAAAATCCACGCATGCACGGAGAGAACATGCAAACTCCACCCAGACAGGCCCCCAGCCAGGATTCGATCAATGACCTTCTCGCTGAGAGGTGGCAGCTTTACCAACTGAGCCGCCAAAAACACAAACACACACATAGACACATGGGGGAAAAAACACTTTGGCTCTATCTTCACCATTAGTGACAGGTGAAGAAAAATCTACATACTTTAAAATATCATTTAGAATGGAACAGATTGATGATAATATGTTTGCTTTGTCAAAACGATGTGCAGTAATAAATCGGGTCTTTTTGCTAAACTTCTCAAATGAAAAAGGGGATTTTCATCAATCAGGTTTTGAATATGTTATGTTTGCACCTTGATTTAGATCAAATTTCTTTCATAGCATGATGCAAATATAATAAAAACTTCAAAAAGTGGTTTGAAACTTTCAATATTGTAGTAATTTTTTAAGCTTCAGCAATGTTGCAATTTTTTCAATACCCATCCCACATAAGCACAACACACACACTAACAAGTAAAGGGTTGTTACTGGAAAATAAAAGTCTTTCAGTATGACCTTGTGCATACAGGCTTCTGATGAATGGTTTCTGCTCATGTCTGTGTTCTGAGTTCAGCAGACATCAGCAGCTTCCGGGTCAGACAGCTCAAAGAGCTTTGAGCTCTCCTGTATTTTTCCATGAGGTACACATGAGACGCAATGACTTGTAATCAGTGTTTTAAATACGGATGAGTCTTGAGACTTTCTGACTGAGTTCCTTTCCAAAGAGAAAATAAACTTAAAGACAAAGATGGTTTCCTCATCTCTTTTTTAAAAAGAGTCAGAATAGATACATTTCCATAACAAGGTATACTTTTTTTTTTAATTTAAGAAACTACCAGCACTGTGTGTTTCAATTCATCTGCTCTGCCTCTGACCCAGAGCAAAACACGTAACAGGGTTGTCAATACTTGTGACCTTGTTGTATTAAAGCACCAGTTTGCAGGTGGAAATTCCAAATAAGCATTGTAGTGGAAAGGTCTTAATCAAAAGCTGCCCTTCCTCAGACTTTTTCTGTTACTTTGCACTCTTCCCACAGCGCTCATAACATCCTGCTGTGCTCAGCTCGCCTTGACCTACTAAAGCCACAGAACCAGCACTAATGCATGAAGGACTCAATGATATCTATTGCACTGTTTGTCTGGACCAAGCTGGGCTGATAAGAATCTGAAAATAGGAATACCTGCAGAGTGCCCCATTGCAGTTTCAAATTTAGTAACTTGCTAGATTATTCATAGCATTTTTGGTTACATGCAATTCATTTCTACATGTGCAGAGAAGTTAATCACATTGCATATCATATGACAGTGTTTTTACAACACTTTCATAAACTGTACTATCTTAACAATCTAAAACTCTTACATAAACTGTAGTGTCAACATAAATCACTTTTAAAATGTTGAAAATTAGAAAAATAATGTTCTTTTGTTTCTAACTTCCTGAAAAATCATATTAATATTATGAGCTCTAGAAAACTATTATGTTTGTACATCAGCAGTTTAATAATGACATATAGTTCCTTAGGAATGTGAGTGCTCTCTGTGCGTTCCCATTCTCCTAGCTAAGGGATTTTCTAACAAATGCATATGTGTCAGTTTGTTGGCATTGATTGGGGCTAATAGGAGTTTTGTGAAGATAGAGGTTTGTTTGGTAAAATAGCAAATCCAGGCTGACAGTTTTGTGTTTACTGCCTGTTGAGGAAAATTGTGTAGCACTTTCCTTTGGGAAATTGAAAACAAGAAAGAAAAATACAAAAGGGTTTGTACTTTTCTTCTAGTCACTTATATTATGTCTATTCCTATTCATACTTATCTGCCAAAATATTACCATACACTATTCAAGTTATCTCATGATAATTCAGAAATTGAGGTTCTCAACATCCAAATCAGAAAGTGCATCTTACTTGGGACATATCAGTGCACTTCACCTGACCTGACATGCATAGCTTGGCTCAATTAGAGTGCAACTCATTTACCACATCAACCACAAGCTATACTCCCCCAGCCTATGAGAGGTCATTAAAACGCTCACCTTCACAGGTCAATAAAGATTTTAAATCCCTGTAGGAATGCTGGAAGCTGATGTCAGCACGTTCACCACTCAATTACACACACACAAACACACGCGCACACACACACAGAGACACACTGGGACAAATACAGAGATTTTTCATAGATCAGCCTTTGCCATTCCGACCCCCCTAAGAGAGAGAATTTATTGTACAAACAAGTTTGTGCCATTAATACTGCTCGGAGTCAATGAAACGTACAATTCGTGGCTCTGATGACTTGACTTTGTATCTGCAATGCAGTAAATGATGGCTTGTCTGATTTAAAGGCACAGGCTGTTGGAAATTTATTTAGATTTTATTGTACTGACACACTGAAACATGTCTGTCTTCTACTAAGATGTTCATAATTCACTCAAACACTGTGTTGCTGTGTCTTTTATTGCACTTTAATAAATCAGATGAATAGTGTCTCATAAATATGTTTAAAATGATGAAGAAACTCTTTGAACGTCTAAAAGTTTTTTTTTCTAATTAGCGTTGTCTTCTTTTCATTGATGTTGGTATTTTTCATTTTTTATCAAGGTCAAAGTCAAGGTTTCTTTATTGTCATTCACATCATAGGTGGTACATGTGGTGGAACGGAATTGTGTACACAGGGCCCCAGTTACATCCAACAAAAGTTTAAATTGTAAAGAAAAACAGTAATAAGACCTAAGATATGACCCAAGAAATATGCTAAACTAAGAATACACTTATCATTAATAGTACAAAAATACTATGCCCAACAACAGCAGCATGAACATGAGTCTGTGTGAGCAGATGAGTATGAATGAACACAGCATCATGAAACGAATGTCAGAAATTATGCCAAATATTAAGAATAATCAAATAATAGTCACTTTCCCGTCTCCTATTGTATGAAATAAAAATACTTAAGTTTGAAAGGAAATCTGAAAAATATTTCCAGATCTGTGTTTGGAAACAGTAACCAGTTTGTTCACATGCACATATGCATGTAATTTACAACAAAATACAAAGGTTTTACTTTACAGGTTTAGCCTAAAGCCTGTATCTCACTGGGCTATGATTGTGTGAGACTAGTTGGAGAATGGCTTTTAAAAAGGAATCTCCAAATGTTTGTAACATTTGCAGGGATTCTTTTTTTTTTTTTCATGTGATTTACAGAGTTTCACTTTTTTTTTTTTTTTTTTTACTTGAATATGTCCAAAACATTAGTGCAACACATTTGATCTCCAAATAGTATCATGTTTGTTGAGAGGATATCAAACCATTCACAAACTCAAATAATTCAAACGATTTTAACTTTGCCATGGGCATTTTGAACCCTTCTCCAGACAGCTACAACTACAATATGATTTGACACTTGTCCTGAAGCTCTTGACAGTAGGGATGCACAATATTGGATTCTTGGCCGATATCCAATATGCAGATAAGTTAAAACTTATTTGGCCGATAACCGATACTGAAATGATGGCTTGTAACTCTGGTAAGACTATGTTAGAAAAAAATATACGACTTGGAACGATGTAGCGAGGCTCAACGTAGTCCCAAAATCTTTGGAATCCGACATCCTCAACAACAACAACAAAAACCTTCCACACCGCCGACATTTTGACTTTTTCCTCTACTCCGTGATCAGATCAGGTAGGCGCGTGTGACGTCATCACGTTGTGCTGGCGCTGCCGGCATCCTTGTCACTGGGTTGTCATATAAAAACAGCGCCTTTTATATCGGTGAGTTATTTTGATGGAATGGCCGATGTCCAATATTTAACGTTAACGCTAATATTGGCCAATACCATGCCGATAATATTGGCACACGCACGCGCGGACAGACGCTATATTTCTATCAACATGGCGGCGGATACACTGCTTTCAGAACTACGACTGATGGAATATATTTTTAATCTTGTAGTTAATCTACGTCAGATTCCAGGTGCTTTGACCAACATCTGTGTTGGAAGAGACAGTCTGATCCAGTTCTAATGTCGCTGTTTATAGAACGTGGCACGTGCACACGTCGCGCTGCACTATAACATACTAAATGTGCTAAATAATAACAGTTTAATAATAATAAACTGTATTTATGGTAGTGTGCGAGATATAGTGAAGCTCTGAGCTAAATTAAGCTATCTGGACATTATGTAATTCAAATTTAAAATTATGCTAAACATATAGCGCGAACACTAAAGTTGAAAATTAAGACATTGGGTTTAATTTTTTTATATTTATTCAACACCACAAACTGTATGTCTCATAAACACTGATAATTAAACTGAACACACTATTAAAACACGTTAACTGAACTTGAATGGACTGAATAAAAGAAATGAGGGGAATTTAAAATAAATAGTTCATCAACATCTCTCTTCGACGTCCTCCTGCACTGCACCTGGGCCGAGCCTCATTCAGAACCGGTCCGCCTGGTGGAAGGACAGCTTCTTCTTCTTTCAGGAAAAAATAAAAACTCAGTTGGTTGTTTTGTAACCGAAGTAAACACAAACTAACATTATTAAGAACGTTGATTTACCTGCCGTAAAACAGCTACTGATTATCACGGAGTAAAGTCCGACATCGTCGACTCGGTTCTGGTCCACTCAACGACCGGTGTGGAGCTGTTAGACAAAGCGGTCCCGCTTGGCGTCAAATCTGTCGACTCTTATCCAAAATCCAGCCAGAATCCAGCTTTAACTTCTTGTTACGTTACGTTGTTGTTAGCTGGTTAGCCCAGAGGAAAACAGCGTACCGAGGCAGCACGCATGCGCATTAGGTGAAGGTACAAAATTCACAGTGCCATCTAATGACCTGGCATGGTAACTACAGCGGATTTAAGAGGGCGGGGGGGAATCCTCCGGATGCATGTAAACCCAAAATGCGACCGTGTCAACGCAAATCTTTTCCTCTAATTCACATGCGAAAAAACCTATGTTTCCCCCCATCGTGTCCGTGTACTTTGGGCCTAAATCTCAACAGTGCAGTGTTAATGCCAAAATAAGCAAACTGAAAAAAGGAGGATTTAGACAAATCCAGATTTCATAAACGGAAAGAAAAAAACAAAGTAACATAAGTATTTTTTTGTCCTGTCTCTTTAAACAGAAAATTACTTTGATAGACACGAAATACCTTTCTAACTACAGTAAGCAGTTTATTTTCAAAATAAAGGTGGAACAATGTTAGAATTAAGACACTTTTTATGACCACCCTTTCTTTTCTTTGAACTCGTCTATAGATTGGATCCCTGTCCAATGGGCCTGACAAGCCCTGAAAAGAGACCCCACTAATCTCTTCTGGAGTGTCAACTCCCTCCTCTGTTCTTCTTCTGAAAAGATGTTGTTTATCTGACTACAGCCGTACACTGTGCCATTTGCGCTGTGGGGTGCTTATCAGCTATGTGATAATTCAGAAAGCCCCTCAGCCTGCGTCTTGTTCATTAAAAGTTTCTTCAGACTCATCTTCAAGAGTGCATCCATCTATCTGGTAAAAGGGACAATGAATGTATGGTTTGTGTGAGAGTGGGTGGTGGGAGGGTATAATTTTGTCCTCTCACTTCCTTTGTTGTTTCCTTGTATTTAATTTCTTTTGACACTTGTTCTGTTCAGATTCCTGATTGATTGGGTCCAAGTCCTTGGCTTGAGCTTTGTTGTCTTCCACTTGTGTTGCCTTGTTATTTGAGCAGTTTTGTTAACTCTGATTAAAAAAAGACAATGAATGTTGAAAGCATATCTATGACCTACACAGGTCACTAATTTCCTGTAGTAAACCTGCCCCTTTGTTGCAGTCAAAATTGAGACTCTATGGTTTTTTATTTATTTTTAATTTAGCCTCTATTTCAATTAAATCCATTGTGTTATATTTGATACCAGTGAACCAAGACATCAAAGTGAACAAAACACTGACTCTGAATTTAACAAGAAGTTCCAGTCTAGTAGCTCAATGAACTTTGAAAATTTCTTTTTTTTTTTTTTTGTCAGCTTGAAGATGCAGTTGAATTCTAATCCAAGTCTGGTATTTGTAGACGCTGATAAAACGATCAGACTTCAAGCTTTCAATCTGACACAACTTCAAACAACCTCTCCAGGTTAGCAATGAAAAATGCTCAAGGACAAAAGAAAAGAAAGAAAAAAGTGAATAGAGGAGTTGAGAGATTGATGCGTTTCATGTAGCCAAGTATTTAATTTATCAATAAAGCTGTCAGACCTCCACTAACCTGGGCGGATGTGCTTTGGCATTAATCAACAAACCAGCATCAATCTGTACATCCAACGCTGCCGACTGGCTCTCTATGACATTGACTATATTGTTGTCCTCAAGCCAAGGTTTGACCGGTGATGTCTGTCTTGCTAAACAAGTCACCATAGGGGAAATATTTTAGGGATTCTTAGTAAGAGAAAGTCTGAACCAGCAGATAAAATACAGGTATGAGTAGGAGGACTTCCTTTTTTGGTCGGCTCTGCTCTTTTTCTGCTGGTAGCAAGCAGGTAATTATTGATGGTGGTTTGGGCAATTTGTCAGGGAAGAGCAGTGGGGCTGATTGATACCAGCAGAGCTCTATCCTGTTTTCATTCCTGTTTGCTTTTAGGATCTTTCTGACAGTATTTGGGAAATTTCAGTCTCTAGTATGCTCGTCCATCAATTTTTTACTTGTTCTTTGGTCCTTTGAAAGACCCTGTGGCCATGAGGGTCCAGGATAACTGGATGAAACAGAATGTGAAAAGTGGGGAAAAGTTGTAGCGGCATTACAGTCAATCAAGACAATAAATTGCAGACAAAGATGACCTTGATGAATGTGATGATGCATGGCAGTAGGGGGTGGGGACTACATTTTAATGCACTTTAGCAGCAGATAACTAATTTCAGTTTGCTTTATTTAATTTTCTGCAATACATCAGCATACTAAAGACTTTCTCAATCTTACGAGAAGCTTAAACCTAAGTTGACACCATCCATTCAGTTTTAATTTAAATGATATCTAAAGAGCTGCCTATAGAGGATGACTTGCTGTCTCACTAGTGTATACAAAGGGATGCAAACCGATGGCCAACATCAAGATAATGTTTGTATGACAGTAGGCTATAAGCCTATTACCTATCAAAGCATTCATGTGGAAGCAATTAAGTTTGAGCAAGTCTGGAAACAAACACAGATTTGGCACATCATTTAATTAACAGAAAGCAAATATAGCATCTGCTTTAACTGCCTGAACTCTACTATTTTGGAGCAGTGCTGTCTCCAAGGCAACAGGTTGCAGTGGAAACATGAGGACTGGAGAGGCATGTGATGCAGAATGGGCTGATGACTAAACTGCACTTGAAAACCATCATGTTGAGGGTTATCCGCCACAGTCACTAACTGGTTTGATTAATTCCCTGCTTCAAAATTCATTTCATTAGATGCTTGTTAGCTTAATTTATGCAACATCCTTTTAAGAGTGTAAATTTCCCTTTTAATTTATGGTAATTTTTAAAGTTGGTTCTATTTTGATTTATTTTGGATCTTGGCATTTTGCACCTTTTGTTGGGTGTCCCTTTTTCCAGTGCAGCTTGATTGAAGTTAATGGAGATTATAATCGACTCAATCACCAATTTCTTCATAAAACCCCCACGAGATGCTTTTGCAATCTGTCTCATGAAATGTCTCTGTTTTAGTTATGCCATTATTTTTTTAATTGCATATATTTGTAAATATTTTGGACATTTCTATTTACCTAGACTTTAAAAAAAAAAAAAAAAATATATATATATATATATATATATTCCCTCTTTTCAAGCAATGAAAGCAATGCAACAAAATTAAACTTCTGTCAGCCAGACAAACCTTTCATGACAGTATCTTGAGCTCCATAAACACTTCTTATTCATTCAACCTTTATTTATACAGGTTATCCTCATTGAGTCACAAGGACTCATTTTCTAGAGTGACCTGTTATACAAATTAAAATACAATTGTTAGTTTACATTTAAAGCACAAGATTGACCGATATAAATGTACTGCAACTTCAGTGATCATTTACATATGCCCGTAACTTTTTGAGCCATCAAAGCAAATCAGTACCACTGCGCTGGCATTGGAGAACGGAGAGAACACGAAATCTGCGGATGTCACAACAGACCCCATGTGTCTCATTAGCATTACACTCATTTTCACTGCTCTCTCTGCTTGTGTGTGGGCCTCCTCTGCCAAGTCAATGTGATGCATGAGCTCTATAAATCTAACTAAGCTCACACAGAAGTGTTGGCTCTACTCTCAAGAGATCTAGGTCCAATTTTGCACTTCTTATCCAATAAGCTTCACAGATAAGGCTATATTCAGGATGTCTTGTCTGACAAGAAACAAACTTTGTTCTTTATAAAATAAATATGCTGTAACAAAAAGTTAATCAAAATGTAGCAATGTGTGCTTCCAAGAAATACACTGAAATGTTGCAAAGAGGATCTTTAGAAAGTCGTTAAAATTAAACACCAACAGAATGATTGAAGCTCTCGAAAATCAAGCAAATATTGGTATGACGTTCTTGTAGCCTGCTCACCTGTCAAACAGCTGAGAGGAAAGTGAAACTGAAGTCCTCTTGTGTTTTCATTTAATTATAGCTGAGGTGATTTCCCTCTGGGTAGTCTTCTTGTTCTTGTCAAACACTTCATAAAATCTACATTTAGAGTAGGGTTCACGGCAACAATCCTTGTTCATAAACTACCACAACCCTCCTAATGGCCACCAAATAATTCACACACCTCCGGATATCAGAAATGCTTCTTACAGGAGTGCTTCTGCAGTGTTGATAAGACATTCCAGGAAAGTTCAAAGCATGGATTGTGTCAGAAAGCTGTGATGACATTACTCATCTGCACTGATTTTATTTTTAGCCCTCACAGGAATATTTCTAGAAAGATAACCACATTATTAACATATAGAGTCACTCTCTGTAACTCTAAGTTCTGCTTTGGTAAAAATAACTGGACAGTGAATGCAACATTCTCCCCAAAACAAACACTTTTTGTCTTGCTGTCAACAACCCCTAACCCCAACACCCCACGAGCTGATGACTCAGAAGAGGTGGCTCGAGAGCGGCAAGTGAAAGATGAAGACGTATGCATTAGAGAGTGACCTTTGTTGCACGAGTATTAGTATATTTAATCATATTAGCGAACACTTCATGCAGTGGATGTTTTTGTATGATAGCAGCCATTTTGTAGCAAAGCACTTAGTGCTTGATTATGTAAATTAACCTTGATCTCCATAATGAAATTAGAGCTTCATGTTATTTAAAATCTTCTAATCAATAAAGGGGACATTTTTATTCAAGGCACAGCTGAACTTGATCATGCAAAACTGAAATCCTTCCTTATATTTTCAGCACACTTGTGAACTTTCCTCTGTAAAATCACTGTCATTCATTTTCATTAACTGCTTTAAATGAGGCAGACATCTGCTGTATTAAAAATGTAATTATCAGAATACATAAATATGTAATTTCTGCTACCTGCATAATTGATGTGCACTAATGCACATTGTGGAAGGCATAAACTTCCACTTAGCGGGAGCATGCCACCTGAACAATAGGTGGGCTCTTGGGCGATAATTGAAGCCACAGATGAATCCTGGTTCTGTGAAAATGTTAATCACAGAAGATGATTCCTTCATCAGCTGGCTCATCCATAAAAGTACCATTCACATCTGTGAAGTAGGGAGAAATGGAGGCAGAGTTGGAGAGAAAGATACATTCCCATGATAAGAAGAGATGAGGGATAGCTTCCAATACTTCCTCTGAGCTCAGCAGAGACATGTGACCTCAAATTCAAATAAAGAAACTCGACGACCAAATTAGGCACACACCCCAGGAAAAACCTAATTATGTTCAAGTCATCATTATGTTGATTAAGATGTTGGCTTATGCATGATACATTGCATTGCAACCAATGGACAGCCATTTCATGCTCATGAGATATGTCCCCATATCAAAATGCAATGGGGCCGCAGAGTCCCGCCAGTTTTCAGTATATCATGCATTGCATTAAACTATCACTCCATGTGCTCGATGGATGTGCTGGTAAAGCATTTCTGAGGCTTTTGCAGAATTCTTAGTGAGCATAAGTTTGTAAATGTAACCATGCTTGCTGGATATTATCACTGAGAAAGAACGGCAGAAAAGGTATGTGCATTTCCAGGAAAAACAAACAAACAAACTCTTCTTATCTTAATGTTCTTAAACATAATGCATGTGATAGCTCATGCATTTTATCTTTTTTATCAATTTTTATTTTTTTATATTTGCATTTATTTTATTTTATTTTTACTGGCTTCAGAAACTCATACTCGTCTTGCTGTTTAGAGCAAACTCTCAAGAGAAGAAAAACTTTTTCCAAGAAAAGAAAGTGTTTTAAAAAAACAAAACTGTGAAATATTCTTCTAAATAATGAGCATTCCAAGTCAGCAACTCATTTAGATCCCTTAAGAAATCCATCCATCCATTTTCTTTACCCACTTATTCCATTCTGGGTCACGGGGGTCGCCAGTGCCCATGTCCAGCAATCACTGTGCGAGGGGCAGGGTACACCCTGGACGGGTCGCAAGTCAATCACAGTGCCACATAGACAAACGAGACAAACAAACATTCACTCTCTCACTCACACTTAGGCACAATTTAGAGTTACCAATCAGCCTAACATGCATGTTTTTGGTCTGTGGGAGGAAACCGGAGTGCCCGGAGAATACCCACGCATGCACGGAGAGGACATGCAAACTCCACCCAGAAAGGCCCCTGGACCGGGGTTTGAACCAGGGACCTGCTCGCTGAGAGGCAGCAGCTCTACCAGTTGTGCCACCGTGCTGCTTCCCTTGAAGAGATCTAAACACACATTTTCTGAAACCATTTGTCTTAGTTTATCCTTTACTGCTCATGCTTTAATATAACAGGCAGCAAAAACAAATCAAATAGATTATTGCCTTTCAGAATGTGTGCAGTGACATTGGTTAATGTTTTTTGTCCACAATGAAGGCGAAAATAGAGTGATATTTTTTGCCTGTTTATGTATCTGTGTGTGTGTGTTCACTTTTGTGTACTGTTAGTACAATAGCCTACAAATCACCAAGAAGATTTTACAGAAATTTTCAACAAGTAATCATTGGATGTACATTTGCAAAAAAATAAGCCTCCTTCTTCCCTTGAGTCAATTTTACTCAAGGGCAATAGGTGGGTTAACTTTGGAGTCAACCCAATTCAAGATGGCCACCACCGAGTCATCGTAGCAAACACAAAAATGACTTTAACTCAGTCATTTTGAAAGAGAACAAGCTAAAGGTTGATGCGGTAGTAGTTGAGACTGATCCCAAATGTGTACTTTGAAGCATCACTGCAAAATCTAAAATCTTTGCCATTATTTTTTTTGGAATCAACTCTGCTAGAAAAACATCTCATGAACCACTATATAGGTTTTAACAAATCTTTCAGAACATAATCAATGAATCGACCAAAAAAAAAAAAGTGAAAGAGCAGTTTTATTTGAGAAAAAACAAAGACTTTGCTTGATGGGGTGCCCCCAAAACACATCAGCTCATCAACAATCTTTATCTCAACCCATTTCCCTACTGCCCCATTCCCCTGTCTTACAAACACTCACATGCCAGGAGCTTGTCCTGGTCACGACAGCCAGTCAGGAGGCCACTGGTCTGTGGCACGTCGGACTGCATTACCCAAAATTCCCTGTGCATCCCTCAGGCCCTTACACAGGGAATGTGAGGTCTCTTCTGAGGACTGTCTTCAAGCTAAACTCATTTTTCATCTGGCATTCTCTCTTTTTCAACCCCCTCCATACACGCTTCTCTTTCTCTCCCTGCCACTCTGTGGCCTCTGTCTGCCTCTCCTGCTAAATTTGGCACATATCCCATCAGTGTATACCCACTGTATGTGTTTTCTGTGGCCTGTTGTCCTTTTGCGTCCCCTTGCAATACCTTTCTCCTTCTCTGTCTGACCCCCCACGGGAAACTGATGTTGGCATTCTTGTGCATGTTCTGTTGCTTTGAAATGAATTGCTAATTGAATATCTCTTCGAAATAAAGAGCTACACACACAAACACACACACACTCACTCACTTAGTCCCCCCTCCAATTATCTTCACGTCTTAATTAGGCCCTCGTTCCATGCAGAGACCATCCCTGGTGACTGTGGCAAAGTCTGTGACTCTGTGCGTGTTTGCAGGAGTCTATTACTGCTGTAGTTGTCCTTACTTGCCATGGGATGTTCTGTCAGGCTGACTAATTACCAACTGGTGTCCGTGTGTGTGTGTGTGTGTGTGTGTGTGTGTGTGTGTGTGTGTGTGTGCATGTATCCTTATGAGCGTAACTGCAGAGCAAAAATGCAACTCAAAGCACTTACTTTGTCTTTGTAATCTCTGCTTTCAATGTAACTCGGAACATCAATATTGATCACTGTCCTGTCAACACCCCCAATCAAATTGGCTACAGTCAATGATTTTGTATTTTTATGGGAATCAATGCATGAAAGATCTGTATGTATGTTTATTTGCTTGTGTGTGTGTGTGCATTCTTGCAAATATGTCTTCTTGAATGTGTATATATACCCACATGCACACACTTAAACACACCTTTTGTGGTTCTGCTCTTTGAACACAGCACTTCTTCAGGCAGCTGACAGGCAGCAAGTTGCCCCCGTGGCAGAAAATCCATGGCTTCCTTTCCTCACCTTTACTCTGAAAGCTGTCTCTCTACTGCTGATTTATTGTGATGCTAATTTGATTTTGGCTCACTGGCCTCCCACTCCCTTCTGCAAACACCTCCAAGACAATTGGATAAGGCTACTTTAAATGGTCTAAGTACAGTTTAAAGCTCATAAATGAAGCTTGAGAAAAGTGATATATTTTGATGCTTCAATTGGATCAAGAAGCAAGTTTGATTTACAACTTTACAATAGCTTGAAAGTTACAATGGTGCTTTTCGTTTCAAATTTGATTGTCTTGCAACCTAATTTCATATCTTTCTTAAGGAATCAATTTGATCAGAAAACAAAGCCTTATGTTTTTCACACTAAGTAGATTTATTGTACAGACAAAATTAATTACATTAATCAGGCAGAAAGTGAAGGCATACTTCATGGAACTGAATGCACCATACTCAACACAATTTAGGAAAAAAGCTAAAACAGGTTTTTGCAATGGTTTTACTATTAAAAATGAAAATAATGAAATAGAAAGTTAGATCTACTGTTCTTCAAAGAGATAGAACAATGTTCAACACATGATGTGTGATTGTATACCCTTGTGTGTCCTTATTGAAGTTACCTTTAATCACAACATTGATATATGACATTTGATGGGTATATATGAGCCTCTTCCTTCAGTTGAATAAACCCTTTGTAGCTGTGCAGTGGGACAGCCAAGTGTTGTACATTGTTCTTCTCTTTCTGGGAACAGTAGTCCCCTGAACAATAAAAAAAAAAAAAAAAAAAAAAAAAAAAAAAAAAAAAATCTTCCCAGTCAAGTTGGGAAAAGCTTGAAATCACTGAAAGACTTCTGGCTTTGATTTTTACTCAACTAAGTACTGGTTGTTTTTGAGAACAGATCTAGAGATACAGAGACATGTTGTGGAGATGTGAGGACTTTGCAAAAGTGCAACTTTTTAGCCCCTAATCAAACATACATTTCAAGAGCAGCCAGCAAAAGCCATTTATACTGTATATAAAAGGCCCATGACAGAGCTCCAGGAACCTATCAAAAGAAACACAAATACCTCTCAACTCATGTTAAAATATATTTTGTTTAGTGAAATATATATCCAAATGAAATGCAAACAGGAGAATGACTTGCAGTCATGGGGGTTATTCCTGTTGGGTTTAGATGGTTTGTTCAGTAAAGTTCTTACATTGTTGGTAGTCCAAAACTCGTAGCTTGGAAAATGTTGTTTTCTCTTCAGTGTAGCATACTTTCTGAGATCGTGTAGCTCAAGTAAAAGCTCTTTTTGAGTAAAATACTTACAAGATATTAACCAGTGATTGATGTTTGTCCACATTTGCATTTTATGCCATTTGAGTCATGCTAGCATTACTATAATCAGATAAGGGCTTCATTGATAAAAGCCTGATCTATAAAGCATTTATCAGATTCCTCCTCTACCACTTCATCACCTAGTATCTCTCTCAATCTTCCCTTCACTCTTTGTCAGTCTTCCAGTGGTTTGATGGGCGCAGCTGACAGATGACAGTCTCATTTCCATTCAGGCATGGTCTGTTGCTATCTAGGGGCTAAGCCATGCAATAGCTATAAGTGTCGCATTAAATCCCAGCCAGGGAGATGGGGATGGCAGAGTGACAGAGAAGCCAGTCACCACCACCATTATCAATGTCTTTATGGGTGACACTCACAGATAAAAATGTGCAGCAGTAGTGTGCCTGCGCAGAAGTTAATGCATGTTTTGGTAGCCATGATCTTTACAATGTCCCAGAGCAATCTCCTGCTTGACACTGACTATGATTTGCTTCACAAGTTTAATGTGATGCAAATGTTACATGTGACACCAATGCCTGTGGTGACACTGATATAAAGAAATTTGATTGGACTTATCTATATTGATCAGTCATAATCATGACTTTTGCTAAATTGACAGTATCAGTGATGATCAAATATTTGTGGCCATGCTGACAATGGAATTGAGACACATACATGATAATCATAATAGTTGTCACGGAAATTGTCCAAATTATCAGTGGATTTAAAATGAATTTGATTATATCAAATTGAAGTCCATTACTTTAACAGCACATTGTAATTACCTTAAATACACCAATAAAAGAGGCACCAAGACATTGAATGAATACTTTCACACTATGGATGAATCCTTGTTTGATGGTGATTAAATCCACCATTCAAGTAAATAAATGCAATAAGTGCTATAATTATTCCAGCCAGTACACATGAAATCTCAAGTCCCAGTCCTCATTCACTCACTGACTGCATGTGCTCTGATTCAAACCTCTAATAGGCTCCTGTTATTGCCAGGGGGATAAATAGCTGGACACCCTTATTGTTCGACACCCACACCGAAAAGCCTAAAGTTCTTGCTGCTACCCACATTAACCAACAACGAAGAACAATAGCAGTACCTGGAAAAGGGCATCAAAAGCTTCACCTAGCAGTCAATGACAATTACCCATAGAAGAATGCTCTCCTCTGCATTTAGCTAATGAGATTTTTGCCAGGTCCAAAAAAAAAAAAAAAAAGGTGAAGAGGAAAGAAGAAGAAAAAAAAATCCCAGTCCAATTACTGTGACCTGGAGGAGATTTGGGGGCTCTGTCAATGGTGTGTGAGAGGTCCTTTGAATGGAACAGTGGCAGAAAAGGGGAAAATGAATTATTGATTCTAATTACACAGGCCTGCGACTCCCTGCTCTCTGTGTGACAAGCCTCTTTTTGGTCCAGTCCTTGTAGACCCTCCTTATGTAAAAAGGCTGAGATGTTAATGTTGTATGCCATTTAGGGATGTTAAGTGACTGAAGTTGTTAACATTGATTATTTTGTCATTATTTGAATGGCATTGTAGTGGACAACTTTTGATGCTAACTTTCACAAGTTGATTTTAAATTGACTTTTCCATAATACTGGCTTTCTGATTATCTTAATGAAACCAGTTTAACTAAAAATGACATGATCACTTATAAGAAGCAATTAGAATATTTTTTTCTACATATTGTTACAAAAAAGTACTATCACAATCAAAACAATTTCATTCTTGAAAAATGGTGAAACAATAAAACAAATGTTTGGGTATCTAAAGAAATGCATCCCTGAAGTCTAAATAATTGTTAAGGCTACTTCCTATAAACATTATAAAAACAAGGTCAGATGGTAAAAACTTTAAAACTAAATAAAACTTTAAAAGCTTCAGGCTCCTTAGGTTTGTCCCTCAGTAATTTGGCAAACACGAATATGGTAAAGAAAGTGGAGACCACCATATTATGCCTGTGAGTCTCTGAAATTATAAACAAAGTTCCAGATTTTTTTTGTCCACATAATAAATCTCACGTTTTATTTAGAAAATGAAAGTTGAATATCTAAATTAATATATATTTTTTAGAGATGGAACAAAAAAAAACAATAGCTGATCTAGATCCATTTCTTCTTTTAGCTCGCTTTAATTCTATCTGAGTTGCTCCTTCTAAATGTTAAGGTTGTAAATAACCTATTTAAACTGTTTTGTTGTTGCTGTTGTTTGATTTTGACTGTGATGCAATAAGTAAATAGAAGAGAATAAATTAGTATCAAATCCTATTAAAATACTGTCTTGGCTGCAGTGAGCAAAGGCATGTTTTGAAGGAAGAAAATAGATTTAAACATTAATGAAAAGAGCATCTCTCCCATCACAAGGGTGTAACGGTAATAGATTTTTAGTCAGTAGCATGGACAATTTTAGACTGATGGTGTGAAAATTGATTTGATTATTAAGTTCATATATAAAACAAACATAAACACGTCTGTAAAACTTAAGCTTCAAATGAAACACTGTTTTTTATGTTGGGTTGATGGGTCTCAACACAAAGTATAAAATGCACCACTTCAGAAAGCAGGATATATATGGTAGTTTTTTTTATTTTTTATGTTAATATGTGGATTAATCTCAAATAAATGGATGCCAGATTGCTCAGGAATGTCACAGAACTACCAGTAGATGCGTTTTGCAGGAAGAACGTGTTAAAATTCCCTGGACCAATCTACTTGAATGATACGAAGATCTGATACTTATGCTCTTTTTATTTTTGGCATTTTAAAATCATAAATGTAAGACATGAAAAATACAGTTGTGCTTTGGCTTTAAAGAGATGTGTCATACTTAGCTTTAAGTTTAACCAATTATTTTCCATTTTTGGTCTAGCACAGTACGTTTCCTTCTTGTCAGTATTTCAGTGGATTCATAAAGTATGTGTATTTATACTCACGTAATTGCAAATAAGTTCCGTCTTTCCTTTTTTGTACCAGTATTTGTCTAGAACAATTTAAAACCGAACAAATAATGCAAATTTGTTTTATCAGTTCTCCATGCTGAATTTAAGAATTTAATTCTCTTTCTGGTATTTAAAATTTTAATTACCAGTACAAGTTTTTAATAGTGGAAAACAATTTGCAGTGGCTCTCCTTAACTTCTCTGTTGAATTATATTTTTACAACATTGCACATTTTTATGTGCTTCCTGATTGTCTTGATTTGTTTTATTAATGTCGCCTGCTAACAGTGTGGGCAAAAACGTTTCAGCCTCTGTGTTTGTGTTGCTGCGTCCGTCTGTTATCAAATTATTTCACAAAACACTAAACAAGATTTATTGAAACATTCTGAAGTAATAATTGAATGCACATCTACAACAAAATGACCTCCGGAGTCAGTCCAATTAAAGATGGCCATCAAAACTAATCGCATTTAGCCAGCACAGAAATGATTTTACTTCTGTCAACTTTACAGATATTTAGCTAAAATTTCATATGAGAGTAGCTGAGAGTCATATTCAAAATAAATACTCCAAGTGGGATATCTCACAATGTTGCATTAGATAGCTAATAACCTTATTTTATAATCTATAAAGACTGACCAAAACAGCTCTAGCTCCGTCACTCACAAGGTCACATGATCTTAAAATTGTAGCATTAAAGTTGGTGGCTTCAGTCCTTCAAGGTTAATCATTTCAGTTTTGTTTTATTTATAAAACTGAGTTTTAAGCTCATATACTATTTGTGTATATAGTTCTGAACAGCTTTGCATCATTTAAACAGGATGTTAATATAAACAAGACAAATATTTTTATGATGATGTGCAGGTTTTTCAGAGGGACACTTTTATACACAACTACATTTGTACACAAATGTCACATTTATGATCCCTGTTGTAAATAACTCAACATCACCTGCACGGTGAATGTAAAAAATAAAATAAAAAAGTGAACGCTTGAAGTCGTCTTCCACACAGAGATAACAGGAGACATTTTATTCCCTCTATTCATCATAACAAAATAGTTTGTTGAATGTGTTTTGAACTATGGAGGTCGCAATTTACAAGGCACAAAGTTATTATTCTGACTGGATAAATAATTTTCAAATCCTTGTCATATTTCCTACAACAGAGATTAGCATTTCTGCGTAGATGACTTACAAAAACCAGATAATATTTTTACAATGTGTTTGTGTTTTTCAGTAAATCTAACACCACCTGTTCCTTCTTAGAGAGAGCTGAGCTTTCAGTATGTTTGTTTTTTGCTTCACAAAGTGTGAATTGTCCTTTTTTGCAGCAATACATTTTCTGTTTGACTGTTTGTCAGGGTGTGAAAATTAGTCTTAGTTTGATGAGGCCCGATAAAGTTCTAGGGCTGAGCGCTCTCTGGTAGATCAGAAAAAGATTGGTTGTCGTTTAAAGCACCACTGGCTGTTCAGTCCTCATAACAACAATGTTTCTAGAGCTCTAAATTCACATCTGAAAGCCCAAGATGTAGGTGCTTTTTGACAGCATAAAAACCAGTGCTTCCATAGCCAAGCAGCACAACGACTTAGTGGTTAGCACAGTTGCCTCACAGCACGAAGGTCCTGGGTTGAATCCCTGGGTTGGGCCAATGGTCTCTCTGTGTCTAGTGTGTATGTTCTTCTCGTGTTTGGGTGGGATTTCTCCGGGTACTCTGGTTTCCTCCCACAGTCCAAAAACACATTTTTATGTTGCCTTCAGGCCCAGGCCTCCCTTGAAAAAAGAGATATTTGATCTCAATGGGATTTGCCTAGTTAAATAAATGTTAACAAACAAACAAAAAAAAAAGAATAATGTAACTATTTGCTCTTTTTGGCTCTAAACATGGTATCATTAGCTTTCTTAATCCTACCCTTCTCAGAGTGAAGAACTGCACAGCACAGATGTATGTGCATTATTTGCACATGTGAAAAACTGATTTTGTGTAAAATTTAATGGAGTTGACACTAATTTTACTGTAAAGAGAATAAAGCATAACGCCTATAAAGAGTACACTTTTTTTCCTCTAAAGTCATTTTAATTCTATTCTACTTATTTATATAGCTCCAATTCACAACAAAAGTTGTGTCATTGTCCTGTACAAAAGAGAGTAAAATCAGCAGCAGAGTGAGCAAATGTGGACTGTGTGTCCTTCAACAGTTTTAAGCTTTGAGCAGAAACCCAAACCTAACTATAGGATTTATCAATAAGCAAATAGTTGTGCGTAGTCTTTAGAGGAGACCAGATTCCAGCCTCAGAAACAGGGTTGGTTCCTCAAGAGAGGAGATTGATAACTTAATCTGCCTCACATTCTACTTTTAGAAACTCTAGGAACCACACATAAACCTGCAGCCTGAGAGCAAAGAATTCTGTTTTGACAATGTGGAATAATACGATGTTTAATGTAATATGGAGCTTGATTGGTGAGAGAAGCTTTTAATTTTAGTCATAGTTGTGTAAATGGCAATTGTAAAAAAAAAAAAAAAAAAGAGCTTTGTCTGCTCTGAATTGTATCTTACCAATGACAGAGCAAAGCTAATAACAACACTAACACAAAAAAAATAGTTCACATCTCTGATTGTTCGACATATTTGAAAGATATTTGTTTCAAAAGCATTAAAACATGATAACACACAGATGTGCGTTGATGAATAAATAGTGCAGCAAAGACACTCATGTTCCATTCTTCACCATTATACTAATTTTAATCATTGCAGATTACATTATAAAGGACATTGGAGAGCTCAGACCACAAAAAAGTGCCAGATTTACTAGACATAAATAATGATTATGACAAAAATAGATAAAAGAAAATGACATTTAAGTTACGGTAAGATTGCAGGAAAGCAATAGACCCTTGAAATTAGGACGCTGGAATTTCGAGTATTACTAGTCCCAGTCTTCTGCACATTTTGTCTTGCCTTGAAGACATGCTACACTCTGCATACAGCTTCCTGCCCAATTTTCAGAGGAAGCACTCATCCACTGGAGCAATCAGTGTCTAATTGTTTTATCTGGGGTAATATGCTGATCATTATAGATAGGAAAACCGTTGAAGAAGTGAAAGCAACAGTCACTTTATGTACAGACTGGCATCTATGATGCTTGGCATGGCCTCTATGTATTTGCGTTGTATAGTAGAGATGAGTATATTTTGCTTTTGACTTTTGCTTTTGACATTAATATAGCTGGAATTCCATTTACATTATTGACTGAATCCATACCCTTACATTGAAGACATTATAGCCAGTGCAGTAATGACTCAGTCACTTTTACAGATATTAAGCAGAACTTGTCGTGGTAGTAGCTGAACATGCCACAAGTGCTAACAGAGCATCTGAGATCTTTGTTGAAAACATAGGCATACAAGACAGTGGACATTGTGCTTATGATATATATATATATAGGCAGATTTTGAGTAATTTATGGCTGAATATTGATATAGCTGAACATGTTACCTTTAATGGTTACTTGTTGAAACACAGAAATACCTTACATTATAAAATATCTTCCATCACTGTTTAAGGTTCTTGGATGTGTTGAAGAACAGTCCATATTAGATTTTTTTTTAAAACTTTGTTCGATTTTTTTTTTTTTTTTTATCTGCTACTTAACAGAATATTTTGGAGACTGGGTAAAAAGGGAAGTGTGTGGATGTCTTTCAACACACTCCCAAGTTCTATATTTTCAGTGTCCATTGATTTATTTCATCATATCCGACAGTGTATTAGACTGAAATAAAGACAGGGAGTGGAGCTCAGAGGGGAACAGAGATATGGGGGAGAGACTTTTGTGTCTGTGATAGGTCTTTGAAATGGAATTTCAGATAAGGTTTTAAATGCATTAAAGGAATATTAAATACCAGTAGTGTGGCCCGCATATTGTCCAATTTAATGCTTCGTGATTATTTTTGTCACTTTTCTCCCGGTCTGTCTGTTCTTGCGCATCAGTCCTTGGAAGAAACATGTAGGAAAGGGCGGCGTTTGAAAAGAAATTAAACATCCCCCTTTGCCAGAAACTTACACACACAGATTTACTGGATTTACACCCACACACTACGCCCACCACCTACTGCTTTCTTTCTTTCTGTCTTGCCTTTTCTAACTCTGTCTTTTCTCGGTCTTTCTATCTGTGTCTCTTTAGCCCCTTCCCTTTCTTTTCCCCAAAATTCAATCTTGTATTTGCTTGTGATGTAGAGTGGCTCTGCAGTTTAAGCCAGGCACAGAGGAAGATGTTAAACTGTAGAAAAATAAATAAATAAAAAGGGGATCTATCTGTCCTAGTTTCTTTTCACAGAGTGAGCATGATTGGGTTTGTGTGTGCTGTTTATTTAACTATTTATTTATTTCTATTAACTGCAATGTGGCACTTTGTAAAGTTTATTTCTGAATATTGATTGTGACTGCTGAGGCATGAGTGGAATGTGTTGTTGGGGTGGGGTTCATGATGTGGATAAAGGAGGAGCTTACTAAACAAACTCATCACCAGTGGCTGTTATACCTTCAAAAAGGCATCCTTTGAATATCATATTCACTTTGGCCTGCTTTATATACATGCTGGTAGTTGCCCCCTCATTTATGATTCAATCAGCAAGAAAACACTTCTGAGATGCACAGTACATACTTGGAACTGTTTTTGTGATTATTATTTATCATTGGTGTGTTTAGACCTTGACATATTTTTTGTCAGAGGAGGTGTTAAAATTAAACTCTTGAGACTGGTTGGAGATGTCCAGGACAGCTCTTGGATAATTTTTCAAAAGAAAATAAATGTTTCTTAAATCTTTTAAGCATGTTTGAAATTCAAGCACTAAGACTGGGGACCTTTGCAACTAAAAAGTGAAAATTGAGAATGAAAGGCAAGCAAACATGACCTTTTGAAATCATCTAGAAGCTGTTTTTTTTTTTTAGTTATTTTGTTTTTCTTCAGCATTTAGTTTGTGTGAATAGTTTTTACTAATTCCAGGTTTTCAATCAAACTGATGTAGTATTTATACAAAAACTATTTATTTCATTTGTATGTTATTGGATCTGACTTCCAGTAATTGTTCAGCTTGAACTTGACTGTTGACACACAAAAAATAAATAAATACAAATCTGACTCATTGAGAAACATTTTTTGCTGTAATGGGATTTATTTCTGACTTTTGCATCCAAACATAAAGCAATTTAAAACACAGGTCTAAAATGATGATTATAGATGAATATCAGACTAGAATAAGCATTATTATTATAATCATTATTGGATCTGGTCAGCTGGACTTTCAACGCAATCGATAAAATCTTTTCAGCAAAGCGACAGGGTCATGGAGAGCCCTCATGCCCAGCTGAGACGCACGCGGCAGGATATGTCATGGGTCCATGGGGAGTTTGGGAGCTGATGTGTCTTTCCGTATTGTCTCAGGAGGATGCTGAAGATGTTTATATAAATGAAATCATGATAGCAGGGTTTCTGCTTTTTGTCATCAGCGGATTCCTATGTTATCGGCTGTTAAAGAAGACGGCAGCAGCAGTTTCAGCCATAGCAAAACTGCAGAGTCTGTGTGAAGGTTTGGTTTGTGCTTCAAGTACTCAAAATCAGCTGATTTACAAGCTAAACCGTAAGATGGAAGCAATTGGTGAGAATTACAGGCCACCTGCAGCTTTGGGACTCGCCAGCATGAAAAAACCTTGGAAAGGCTTGTAAGCACGGACCAGTAGAATGCACCCTAATCTGGCCATTTCGTATCGTGGAAGTACCAGTAAGACTCAAGGCTGACAAGAAAAAATATTCTGCCTGTAAAGATCAACAACTGTGGCTTATCTGAATCTGACTCCCCCGGATGGCCTCGAAAACAGGCTGACATATCAATTTATCCTGGGAAATGTGTAAACTAAGGAAAAG
>NC_056519.1:14315394-14341900 GCF_014905685.2 Nematolebias whitei | reverse complement strand
AAAAAGAAACTGTTCAGATGACCTGACTGAAAAATGTTGGATTTTATGTTTTGTGAGTTTTTTGATGTCTTAATTTGTGTCCTGTTAGGACAAGATGTGAAGAGATCTTTTTTGGAATGCCACTATCCTCTCCTCATGGCTTTGTCCCTTTTTCTATCTAAAAAAATGTATTCTGAAAAGGATAAGAGGCCACACTCTCAAAGAGCAGCATCTGCGTGCACTCCGCCCATCTTTTGGACGACTGCACAGACATATTCTCGCTGTATCTCGTTACAATGATAATAAAGCTTATTCTGATTCTGATCCAAGGTCCTGGAGAGGATTATACTGAATAAGATGGAGCACTTTCTCCTTACTTCTGATAACCAGTTTGGTTTTAAATCAAACCAAGGTATAGATATGTTTATTTTCACTTTGAAAGATATCTTAGATTTGTATAATAGGCACAATTCTACAAATTGTATGTGTTTTATTGATGCCTCCAAGGCTTTTGACCAGGTTAATCATGAAAAGTTATTTTATAAGTTATACTACAGAGAGGTTCCCGGATCTATAGTTAAAATTGTTATTTTGGTACACTCACATCAGTTAATGTACATAAGATGGGGTAATTGTATGTCAGCTCATTTTACTATAAGGAACGGGGTAAGACGGAAGCATTCTCTCTCCTCCTCTTCTTTTTAATGTATACATGGATGATTTATCAAAAAGGCTACATAACTGTGGGACAGGGGGTGCTTTTGGTGGAACCATAATTAATTATATCGTGGATGCAGATGATCTGGTTATTTTTAGTCCTTGTAGTGCTGGTCTTCAACAATTATTGAGAACCTGCTCACAATATGGTCAGGAGTATGACATTATGTGCAATGCACTGAAACATAATATCATGATTATAAGAACCAGGGAGGATCAGAAGTTTGTACTTCCTGACTTCTCTTTATCTGGTGATGTTCTTAAGGTGTGTGTTGCTGTTAAATACCTGGGACATTATATAACTGATGATCTGGCTGATAACATGGACATTTACAGACAACATTGTTTAATGTATGCAGACGCCAACATGCTTGTATGCAAGTTCAGGATGTGTTCTGTCTCAATGAAAGTGGCTGTTTTTAAAGCAACCTGCACTCTTTGTATACTGCCGGCTTGTGGAGACGATAAAAGCAAAGCGGTATTCAGAAACAAAGTGGCATATAATGACGGAATGAGGATGCTACTTAGGATGCCGAGATGGACAAGTGCAAGTCAGTTATTTGTTGGTGTTGGTGTCTCCACTTTTTATGCTTCATTACATAACCTTATGTACAGATTTATGTATCGATTATGTGATTCTACAAATAACATCATCCTGACGCTAAATGATATTGCACAAAGCTCAGTCAGGTTTAAGTCCAGAATGTGGAACCATTGGCGTTTTAACCTTTTTTAAATATGTGACTTGCATTTGCGATTTCTTTTTAATATTATTTATTTTATTCTATTTTTTAATACAGACCTGCTTTTGGGCAGCATAGTGGTGCAACTGGTAGAGCTGCTGCCTCTCAGTGAGCAGGTCCCTGGTTCAAATCCCGGTCCGGGGGCCTTTCTGGGTGGAGTTTACATGTTCTCTCGTGCATACGTGGGTTTTCTCCGGGTACTCTGGTTTCCTCCCACAGACCAAAAACATGCATATAAGGCTGAATGGTTACCCCAAATTGTCCCTAGGTGTGAGTGAGAGACTGAATGGTTGTTTGTCTCGTTTGTCTCTATGTGTCCCTGTGATGGACTTGCGACCTGTCCAGGGTGTACCCCGCCCCTCGCACAGTGATTGCTGGACATGAGCACCGGCGACCCCCGTGACCCAAAATGGAAGAAACGGGTATAAGATAATAATGGATGGACCTACTTGTGTCTTTAATAAAGGTGATGATGATGATGATATATACTGTATATAGTTTAATGGTTTCAAATACCCAGAGCTTCAACTGAGACGCTAGAGACCAAATGGTTTATAAACAGCTATGTTTTGTTTACACAAAGTGATGCACAGGAATGTAGGAGAGGGGATGTGGTGAGTCTGAGAGTAGAGGAATATAGTTGTTGTCTAGAGATATAAACAATTTTGCTTACTTGCTGTTTTCTCTTTACAGGCAGGAAGCAAATACCAGAGTATCCCAGGGCAGCAGAGTACAACCAGGTGACCAGGTTAGTAAAGAAATCTGAACAAGAGTAGCATGACAAACCTTAAGGCTGGATGAAGAGATGTTTAGTTGTTGCTTATGGATTTATTCTAAGTGGCAGTTCAAGGGAATTGATCCAAGGAGGACTCGGGGAGCAGAGACCAGGAGTTGGCTCAAAACGGATCTAGGAGGCGAGGAACTGATAACAGGAGCTACGACGAGTACAAAGAGAGCAAAGGTTAGTGTAAACACGAGACTAGATTTCACTAGGGCTGGACACAATACCATAATTTGGACATTGTTCCAGCAAAGACTGATGGTTCCAAATGGCCTTAAGTTTGGGAGAACATCATCAGCTGATGGAAGGCAGCTGGTGATAATTGGCTCTGCCCTGCCACTTTAAAACTGCAAGAGTTTTGAATGGAAAAAACACAACAGCAGAAAAACAAACAGAATTCCCACAATGATGTACTGAATGCTAAATAACATTTTCTTTGATTAGATCTGTACACAACACACAATTTCTGAAACACTGATACTCCTGTCTAAGAGTTTTTACCAATGTAATTCTTGGCCTTTTAAGTTCTCCTTGGTCTTCACCCATCGGGAGACCCTATTGGTTCACCATCCAGCCTAAAGGTTGAAACCATTTCCCTTAGATTACTCCATGTGAACTCTTTGGATTTCTGATTGTTTTTTTTTTTTCCAAAATGTCCCAGTCAATTCAACCTTTTTAAAATGTCTTAAAATTACATTTTAATACCATATCATAAAAGCCTCATAACTACTTTATAACTAAAACTTGAGAAAAGTGCACATAAAACAGATTTTTTAAAAACCTTTGTGCCTGAATTGCACCTTTTTAAAGGCTTTATGTTTTTTGCTCATATAAAGTTGTAAAACTCAAAATTTTCTCCTCGACTTTTGTGGGAGTGACGGTCAGCTTCATTTTATGAAGAAAATCCATTGTTGAACTTAGAGCTTGTGTAAACAGAAATCAAGCACTGGTTGAGAATGATAATTGACAAGTTTTATGTGGTATTTATTTATTTATGCCTTCTTGTTTGTGGTGTAACGGTACACGTGGGTGTATCGAACCATTTCGGAACAGCGTGTTTGGTTCACGTGTGTACCGTTTCAGTTATTTTTTCACTCAGTAAATTTTATTAACAAGAGATTATGCGCCGCAGAACTACAGTTCCTAAGCTGTTTCAGCACAGCGCTATAGTCTTACAGCACGCATAGCATTAGCAGCCTAGCAGGTGACCCTTTTACCTCGTTGCTGTCTCCTGTTTGGGAGCATTGTGGCTTTCTTGTTAAAACTCAACAATGGGAAAAGACAAGTGCACATCCAAAGCTGTGTGCCGATGTTGTTTCGCAGAGATTGGATCTGCCGCAGACAGCACATCTAACTTGTTAACGCACTTGAAAAAACATCATCCGAATGTGAACGTCTCTTCTAGCAGCTTAGTTCAAAGACCGATAACAGCAGCATTTAAACAACCTTTATCAGGTAATTCAGATTGGTCCAAAGCAATAACACAAGCTGTAGGAGTTTTTATAGCTATGGATCTACATCGTCCATATTCTGTTGTTGATGCGCTGTCTTAAGCATATGATTAAAGTTCTTGAGCCCCGCTGCCTACGACATCCCATCACGTCAACACTTCATCCAAAAAGTTGTAGCAGCACTTTATGAAAAAGCTAAAACTGGTATTGTCAACAAACCCTGGAGCCCAGATTTAAAGCCCTGTCACATGATGATGATGAGCGAGAGAGGATATTCAACCACCTCATAACAGAAATGATGACCGTGCAAGAAGAGGTATTGTTATTGTGATCTAATTAACTTTTTTTTAATTTAACATTATAGTCTTATTAACTCTTTTTTTTTGTTTGTTTTGTTTTTTTGACCTCTTTGTATTTGCAGTCTGGGGATGTCACTGAGAGCTGAGCAGCTGAGTCTTCTTCCTCTTCAGGGATTTTTTTTTTTTTTAAATTTTAATACAAACATGTTTTTTACTTGGCATATTTTCAAATTAAATGTTTCGTAAGTCTTTATTTTGGCCTTTTTTGTACCAAAAATTAACCGAACCGAGCCCTCCTTGAAACTGAACCGAACCGAAATGTGATTTTAGCGTACCATTACACCCCTACTTGTTGTGATCGCATGAAACCTCATATTTTGCATGTATTTCTGAAAATGTGCTTAATTATGTTAATGAAATGCAAAGATGATAGTAATTTCTAGGACTTCTTTATAGATAGATGTATCCTGTTCCAGGTGTAACAAATAGCACAAGGTCACTCAGTGACATACAGAAGTTTGATTCTGGAGGTCTTGATCATTTATGCCTGAGTATTATTATTATTAAGTAGATTATTAGTCCTAAAACCATGGTACCACTGCTGCATGCCATCGATGATGCTGTTCTATTGAACTAAAATTAAATGTGTGAGTCATTCATTGCAGCTACACAAACAATATTTCATGTTTCTGCACATTATAAACAAGATCAATGGTTTGGCGGCACCTTTAATAAGTGCGCTTTTAAATCTGACCTTTGCAGCCACACTGCTGGGAAAAAAAAGTAGCATGAATCCTTCTTCTAGCCTGTGTGTGTTTTTTTGTGTTGAAGGTAGTCACAGTACAGAACGGTGCTTTCACTCCATTTAAAAAGCAGGAAATAAAGCCTTGAATTAACAGGTCACTCTTGTATGGGGTGCTGTCTCGCTGGTAGCTCATATTCAGCTTTTATTGAATCTTTTGCTGTGGATTGTACCAGCAGATGCGATGATGGCAAGATGAAAAGAGGAGGAGGGAGAGCGGAAGAGGAAGAGATTGAATGGGGGTATGAAAAAGAAAGGCTGCAACGGCAGATGAAAAGAAGTTTCACAGGGTAGATAAGCTTCTGGAGCCCAGGTGCAGAGGTCTGAAATGTGTTGCAAGAGATGGAGAGAGCAAGTGAAAAAATAAAGAAAAAAGGAGACTAAAGACAGATGACAAGAAGGGACGACCAAAACAAACAAACGGCTCCAGATTCAGCTGACCGACCTGACTGATGGAGATGGGTAGCAGTTATTGAAAAGAGAGTACAGCCAATAATCTCCCGCGGCTCCCTTGTCAAGCCCATATCCACAGCCAGCAAGGGAGCCACTGTAATAGGACTACCCTATTGACCAGTCCATGGGAGGCGGGTGGAAAAATTGTGAATCTATTCTTGAAACCCTCGCAGGAGGAGTGCCAGCTGACACAGTGTGCATTTATCAGATTTTGTTCATGCTACTTTTCCCACCTCCTTTTCTTCTCCCTGTCATCCCTCTTTCTATCTAACTCTTCACATCCTCCATTTTTTTCCCCTCTTCTCTTCCTCATATTTCTCCTCCCCCTTGCTTTGTGTCTCAGTGCAGACATGCAGCTTTGTCAAGGGACTAAGATCAATACCGCATGTGTCTTTTGCAGTCCTGACTTACGTGAAATAGAGGAAGCAGCAAACAGTAACAAGAAAGACAAAGGCTGGCGGTTATTTTGATTCAAGTGTGGAGTTGTGGGTAGCCTTAAAAGAGTTCACATCTCTGAATAACGCTGCAAAAACATGACCGTTCTCATTTCCTGGAATCCGAGCCTTTTACTTCTGCACTGGATCCACTTGAATTTTTCATGACTGAACTGTCAATCAAATGTCAGCAGATGCCCACTCCCGTCCCCATGCTCAGATACACTTATTACTCTTGAGTGTCTGAAATAATAATAAGAAAGAAAACTGTGTGTGTGTGTTGTAGCGTGCAAAACTTCTCAATGTTCATCTTTTTGCGTTCAGAATCTCAGCAAACTTCCAGAACCCTCAACAGGGAGACGCATTACTGTTAGTGTCACTCCCTTCTGTTGACAAGTCACCCATCACTTGTCTAACAAGAGAATCGTGACATCCTGACACCTAAGTCTCACACCCGTGATGATAGAGCCTCATGGAGAACAAGCCACATATTCTTTTTTACACATTGACATGTATAAATGTATTTTTTTTAGAATATTAATCATGCTTAGCTAATCCTTACTGTACAATACTGCACATAATATTTCTTTCATAGTTAGGCTTGCACACAAACACCATCCTATCGTTTAAATTCTTTTTTTTTTCTCATCTCATTTCTTCCCTTCTCTTCTCTAAAAATGACAGAAGTAGATATTTCCACTGACACAAAAAGCAAAAGAACAGATACATCAACAATAGTAGAGACACAGAATTGGGAAAATTGGGTCCAAATTATATTGCACTGTCGGGAGAACCTTAACTTCTTTTTACCAGAGCTGA
The DNA here is from genome assembly GCF_014905685.2 of Nematolebias whitei. NCBI lineage: Eukaryota > Metazoa > Chordata > Actinopteri > Cyprinodontiformes > Rivulidae > Nematolebias > Nematolebias whitei. The sequence continues at coordinate 14,335,422 of NC_056519.1, read as the reverse complement.
CATTTGGAGTGCATCCAGAGGATACCAATATTACTCCCTTCTTCCCTTTCAGCACTGAACTGACTCCATTTGTTATGTATTGTGGATGCACTCACGACCCATTATGTAGTGTTTTACTGGCAGGATTAGTCTTGTTTAAGCTTCTTTTTGATCCATAGATAAGATTTTATTCTTACATAAAGACTGTGCGTAGTGGCTTTTAAGTAGATGTTTTCTTATCACGTTAACTTGGATTTCTATAGATTCTCATTCACTTACATTTAGTGTCAGTTCTTTTAATCATACTGCTTGTTGTCAGAAAATGTGGTACTGAATGAATGGACGAGAGTTTCTGGACCTTTTTTTTTGTTGAGAAAATAGGTTCAAGGTTTTTTATTGTCATCGCATCATGTGTGGTATATGAGATGGAACGAAATTTTGTACTCAAGGTCCCAGTTACACCCAAAAATAGCAAAAACAAAAAATATTAGAAAAAAATAACAATATACAAGGATCTAATATATGCTAAACTGTGCTAAACAATAATAATATAATACAATACAGTGTATTAAACATCAGCCTGAACATGAGTCTGTTGTGAGCAGATGCGTATGAACATATCAGCTTATGGGTATGAAATCAACATCATGGATAATCAGCAGCACATATAAAGTGTCAAATCTCCAATTAAAGTGGTATTACAGTGATTGTTCTGGATTTATGAGTCTAACACCTTCAGTGTAGAAGCAGTTCCTCAATCTAGTAGTTCTGCACTTAATGCTTTTTCACCTCCTTCCTGAGGGGAACGGGGCAAAAAGTGTGTGTGCTGGGTGAGTGGGGTCCTTCATGATGCAGGTGGCCCTCTTCCTGCATCTAGAGGTGTAAATCTCTGTGATGGTGGGGAGGCTGACTCCAACAGTCTTCTGTGCAGCCTTCACCACTCTCTGCAGAGCTTTCCTTTCTGCAGCTGTGCAGCCTCCATGCCACACGTTGATGCTGGAGCACAGGACGCTCCAGAAATAACACTCACTTTAGCTATTTTAACAAAAATATATAACCTGGTTGCATATTAATGATGCCAACATTGTAAATTAAACCAATTAAGTGCAGAGTGAAAATAATTATTAATACAATTAATAAGAATACGTTCACCCCCAGGTGGTTAAAGATCAGATAAGACTCAACCTTAACAATTTTTTTTTTTAAATTCCAACGATCAGATAGGTTTCACGAAGCTCAATCTGCAATAAAAGGCTAAATGTGTCTAGAGTTGGATTTGTTTATGAACTGTAGCTTAAAAGATAATCTGTTAACACATGGATGTGGTGTGATGGCATCAGCACGCATGACTTCCACTGAGTCTGGGTCACTAGTTTTTATTGATGATGTGACAGAAGACAGAAGCAGCCAGATGAATTCTGAAGTCTGTAGGGATAGACTGTCTGCTCAGATTCAGCCAATACACCACAAGTTGATTGAAAGGTCCTTCACATTACAGGAGGACAGTGACCCAAAGCGCAATGCAGTAGAACCCAAGAAGTGGAGCAATGCAATTGTCAAATCAGCCAACCTGATCCAGTTACATTTTCTTTTCTATGAAAAAAATGAAAACTTAAGGCAGAAAGACTTGTGAACCAAAAAAAAAAAAGAAGAAGGCTGCATAATATGACAACAAAAAACAAAAGGAGGAAAAACATTCAGGGGGTATGGCTTCCAGACTTCAAGCAGTTAATGTCTGCAATTATAGGTTGGGAATTTTTGCAAATTACTATTTATACATATTCACATTCTGGCTGTGCTCATTTGACTAAAAGCATTTAAACTAATACAATTTTTGGTTCAGCAAATTAAAAACTGTTTGCCTTCAAGCATTCATTCATTTTGAATGTGAATACCTTAAAATAAAACCGATAATCTGCACTTCAAATTTAATTTATTTTTTAGTTATTATCTAACTTTAATATGTTTTTGCAAAAAAAAAAAAACACAATAATAATAATGACTGCTGTGAGCTATTTGAACACTGAGGGCTAAAACAAAGGTTGTCTATTTTAAGGTTTTAAAATCTTTAATGTTCTTTTTTCTGCATTTTATATGTAGAGTATTTGACATAGGTTTACCATATCTGTATACGGATAGGCTTTAATCAAATTCAGACTTTTCTGTCAATTATGCAAATTTGTCTTACCACTGACAAGACAACATTTTTGAGAACCTCAAGAAAAGACTGACACTGACAAGTCTTCGTGCAACTTAGTTTGCTGTGGCGACCCCTAAAATAGGGAGCAGCCAAAAGAAGAAGAAAAAAAAAGAAAAAAGAAAAGATTGACACTAGGACAAGTGGCCAAGTGTTTACTAAGAACCTTAAACAATTAAAGTAGAAAATACTATACAAATAACAATTTGACAGTTTTTTCCTGCTCATCTGCAGTTTGCTGAAGATCGCAAGAATTAAATCTGTTTAATGAATACCATCCATCTATTATCTTTACCCACTTCTTCCTTTTTGGGTTGTGGGGGGTCACTGGTGTCCATATCCATCAGTCATTGTGTAAGAGGCGGGGGACACTCTGGACATGTCAAAGTCCATCACAGGGACACAGAGACAAATGAGACAAACAGCCTTTCACTCGCTCAGGGTGCATTCACACCATCTGTTTAGTCTGCTTTAATTGAACATTTGCCTAGACAGTCCGCTTCGTTTGGGGAGGTGTGAATGTGCAATCGAACTCTGATACGGACCAAAAAAGCCAACTCTGGTCTGCCTAAAAACCTAGGTCTCAGTTCGATTGAAGTGAACTCTGGTGCAGTTCATATGCATTGTGCATGAAAGCAGACCGGAGACCGCTCCAAAAGCAGGAAGTGGACTACAGGGCAGGGCATTCTGTGTAAATAAAACTAGAACAAACATACATTTCTTTTATCTCATACGGAGCCGTTTCAGCTGCCTTGTGTGAAAGCAACATTCTCCTTGGTCTTCTGCCTCATCTTCCACTCATGCTGAGTCCACTGTTGAAAAATGTTTGTTTGGCACATGTGCCACAGACAAAACAGAAATCCTAAAACCGCAAAAATTTGACACCGCTCCATTTTTGTTTTTACTTCCAGAAGTAAGTTGCACTCAGTGTCTTCTTCAGCGATTTTTGTCTTGTTTCCTTCAGTAGTTCTTGGTACAGTGCCACCATAGGCAAGGGTGGAGAACAGGTTGGCTCTAGGGCATTAACAGAGTACTCGAGTAATCTACACATCAATTGCTAGGACATCTATCGATGTTAAAAATGTAAAGTCGGGTATCCGTAGTGACATCATATTATGTGACCACCGTATGACCATAGGGGGCGGTGTTGCACTGTTGCAGGTCACAGAGTATGGTGTAACACCGGGTCCAATCCACCAAACCAGTTTTGGTTTAAGTTTCGTTTTTGACGTGCTGCGTTTCTTCACGTTTGCAGTTTAATAGTAATAACTAATGGTTTAGTTTTTCCTGTGACTTATTTGCAGTATGATAAATGGTAGGAGCATAATATATGCTCCCAATGTTTTGTTGGTCTTTTTTTTTGTAAATAATTACAGTTTTTTGCGGTTTTATTTATTTATTTATTTTTGTATCTTGAGATCTATGACGTCATCAAATACTCGAGTTCTACTCGGGTTTTATTATGTTAATGTCGAGTTTAAAAATTATATACTTGTTCAACCCCTAGTTGGCTCTATTGACTCTGTTCAGTGTCATTGCGAACCGCACCAGCTGAAAATGTAAACAAATGTTCCGAATTTTGGTCTCCAATGGAACCAAGTCTACCAGACTATCAGTTGTGAAAACAACCTCACTCACACCTTGGGATAATTTAGAGTTACCAATCAGCCTAACATGCGTGTTTTTTGGTTTGTGGGAGGAAACTGGAGTATCCAGAGAAAACCAACACATGCACGGAGAGAACATGCATACAACACCCAGAAAGGTCCCTGGCCAGGATTCAAACATGAACATTATTGAACAATAAACATGATGATGGCATGATCATGGTATGAGCTAGGATAACTGAAACGGTAAATCATGTTTATTTTGATTGGAAAAAATATCAAATATGAAGATTATCGAACAATAAACATGATGATGGTATGATCATGGTATGAGCTAGGATAACGGAAACAGTTGATCTTGTTAATTTTGATTGGAAAAAAATAAAGTATTTGTTCATGATTCTGTTTGTTTTGGGTCATAATGCAGAAACATATAGTTTACAACCAAAAAACATCAACATTAGCATTTTTCTCATATTTATTCTTCAAAATTGTCACATTTTTGCCCCTCACCTGCCTTTGTTTGTCATGTTTTCATGTTTTTTTTCTCCCTGCCAAGTAATTCCAGCTCATGTCAATCACTCAGCTCTACTCTGCTCCACCCTCCTTCTGCCCACTTTCTGGTCAGCCTTCATTCACTGCACCTGTTCACCTCCTTGCTCACCTTCATTCAGTGCCAGATTCTCAAACCTCACCAAGTAATAGAAATCCAGCGTTACCTTATTTTGTCTCTTGACCACAAACCTCAGCCTGTTTTTTGACTCCTCACCTTACCTTGTCCTTTTGGATTGTCTGCTCATCTGACCTCGGTACCAACATTTCATTCTTTCTTGACTATATCTTTGGATCACGTTTTGGCTCGGTCGTCTGCTATCTGCTTCCCTGTATTTGACCCCTGCCACGATTACTGGACCACAAACCTGGATTCCCCCTTCCAGACTCTCAATGCTCCTAGACTGCTCCGCTGCTACAGTTTACTCTTACTAAGTGATGTCACCGGCAACATCGAGACTACAGCCCAAGTCAAACCATCAAGACAGAAGCTTAGTGAAAACCACAGAACCGCTCAATACCCCTTCTCCAGAAACCAATTCACTAATTCTGTCTTGACAGATCGGACTGGCCCCAGGATCCAGACCTCGACCACAAGCAGTGTGATTTCAATAAACATATTTAAACCTTTCCTGTTTTTTGGTGTTGTTGTGCTGATCCAAAAAACAGTTCTTGCTAGTAGAATCTGACTGGTCAGTACAATCTGGCCAAAATGGATCCAGCACCAACACAGGAATGGTGCTCTGGTGTCGAGGGGGCCATAGTTAAACTTGAGACTAATGTACAGGAGATGATTCTGTTAAAAAATATGTCATAGCAACATTTTCCTCAGGGCTCTGTTTGCTCTGTTCATGCTGCTATTCCTAATCCTCCTACTGGTTATCATGAACCCCAGTTGATTCCACCCGAGCTTTTTAAAGGAGAACCAGATCAATGCAGACCGTTTTTGACACAATGTGAAATTCACTTTCAGCTGCAGCCCTCCTCTTTTCCCACAGAGCAGGCCCGGGTGGCTTACATCATCTTATTACTGACAGGTAAAGCTAAATCATGGGGTACTTCTGAATGGCATAGAGATTCCAGATGTTACAGTTTTGTTACATTCACTAAAGAACTGTGCAGTGTGTTTGACCCTGTGTTGCCAGAGAGAGGAGCTGCACGCAAACTCTTTTCAGTAAATCAAGGAAACAAACGAGCGACAGAATACATTATTGAATTCCATGCTACTGTGACCGAGAGTCACTGGAATGAAGAAGCACTAATGGATGCTTTTTTTCAAGGTCTTAATGACGACATTAAAGATGAACTAGCATCCAAAGACTGCTCTGAATCTTTCAAAAAGCTGGAAGATCTGACAACGCGTGTCAACTTACGCCTCTGGGAGAGAAACCATGACAGAGGTAACAGAATGACTAGGACTTCCAGACCCTGGGGTGAGTTAAAAACCTTTTTTACCATGTCACCTGTTGGTTCAACCACAAATACCCCGCAGCCAGAGGAATTTGTGCAAATGGGCAGGAGTCACCTCACTCCTGAGGAAAGGGAGGGAAGGAGGAGTTTACACCTCTGTTTTTACTGCAGCGAGGTCAATCACACCATTGCTAAGTGTCCGTTAAAAGCCCAGACTCAACAGGTAAGAGGAGATGCCTGTTTAGTCAGATCAGAAATCCTAAAGTTTCCTCACCATTCACTTTACCTGCTGAAATTCAAATGTCTTGTAAAAGACCCATATCAGTATCTGCCTTCATTGACTCAGGAGCAGATACCAAATTCATTTGCCATCAGTTTGCTGTATCGGTGGGCATTGAACTACTTCAAACATTCAAGGCTCACAAGGTTCTCGCCCTGGATGGTCATTCATTGCATGATTCTGTAGGGGAGCACCTCACCTCAGAAAGAGAACACCTCATCTCAGAAAGAGATCACCTCACCTCAAACAAACGTTGTTCCTGTGTTTTGTGTTTGAAACTGTTAAAATAAGATTAATCCATTCCCTTGGGAATAAACAGACGTCATTTTACAAATATTGTCTCAGCTCACAAACTTCCTAAGTTGACACAAATGTAATTAAAAAACTGTTGTATTAACCTCACCTAACAATATAACGTCAATAACCCTAGTCCTTTGTATGAAACTGAAATATCGTTTTAATGAGAGCTTTTGTTCAACTGACCTCAGAGTTTCTAAACATCCAAACTTGCTACGTTTGATATATTCCCTTATCGAAAAGGAGTACTTTTCTCAGACTTGCTCCCATGGAAAAATGGTACAATAAAGAGTCCATTGTATGTTCTATTGACATTCCCTTACCAGGAGATGGACAGTCAACATTGACACCTCTGTTAAAACATTTGCATGTTTTAAGTTTAATTCTAAAGATGTCAAGAAAAGAACTCGGGTTCAATTTACATTATTTTGTGGTAAAATACTGATTAGACTTATTTCCTCTATAGAGAGGTGGTGCCCAAAAATTAAGTTATTTGCACAATAAAACCTTATTGTGGGGTAATCACAGAGATACATTAAAATTTATTGTGATTAACTCACCCCAACTCCCCATTGTTCTTTGGGCCACCTGGCTAAACAAACATAACCCTTTTATTGATTTGAGGGGCAAGGAGATCGTGGACTGGTCTGAAGAGTGTCTTACTACCTGCCTTTTTGAGGCCATTCTGTCTTCAGTCAGTCCAGAAGATATTAACGAGATTTACCCAGATCTTTCTAAAGTACCAGCTGAGTACCAGACCTGAAAGAGGTATTCAACAACGTTAAAGCCACCTTTCTTCCCCCTCATAAGCCTTATGATTGCATCACTGAACTTATACCAGGTACTACCCCACCTAGGGGCAGCCTTTACTACTTATCTGGTCTAGAAAATATTACCATGCAAAACTACATAAAAGAGTCACATCAAGCTGGTATTATTAGGCCATCAGCATCCCCTGCTGGTGCATGATTTATTTTTTTTCCTTGGGAAGAAAGATGGTTCACTCAGACCCTATATTAATTACAAAAGTCATAACAAGATTACCATAACGAATAAATAGCCTCTACCTCTCATGTCCACAGCATTTGACCTCATCCAAGGATCCACCATCTTCTCCAAATTAGACCTAAGAAATGCCTATCACCTGGTTTGCATCATGGAGGGGGACGAATGGAAGGCAGTATTCAACACATCCAATGGACACTATGAGTACCTGGTAATGCCCTTTAGTCTCACTAATGTACCTGCGGTTTTTCAGGCCCTTGTAAATGATGTCCTTAGGGATATGATTAACCGGTTTGTTTTTGTCTACCTGAACGACTTTCTGATTTTCTCCAAGGACCTAGACTCTCATAGTTAGCCTGTCCAATCTGTGCTTACCAGACTGTTGCAGAACAACCTTTTTGTGAAGATAGATAAGTGCAAATTCCACCAAACCTCCACCTCCTTCCTGGGGTTTGTTATTTCACCTGACCAGGTAACTATGAATTCTTACAAGGCCTCTGCTGTTTTGGATTGGCCCATCCCCAAGGACAGAAAACATCTGCAGCGATTCCTTGGTTTTGTCAACTTTTATAGAAGATTCATCAAAGACGAGCGTTATTTCTGGACTTCTGCACTCAACATCTTCTAAGTCAAAGTTTGCTTGGAATGAGGCTGATGATCTAATTTTTAGAAAACTCAAAAACCTGTTTTCCACTGCACCCATTCTTCATGCTCCTGACCCCACTAAACCTTTCATTGTGGATGTTGATACATCCAGCACTGGGGTAGGAGCAGTTCTTGGGCAACGTAGCAGCGAAGGTAGAGTTCACCCATGTGCCTTCTTTTCTAGGAGCCTTTCCGCTGCAGAACACAATTATGATGTGGGTGACTGTGAACTGCTGGCTGTCAAGCTCGCCCTCGAGGAGTGGATGCACTGGCTCGAGAGCGCCAAGGAACCTTTCACTGATCAGAAAAACCTTGAGTATCTCAGAACCGCCATGTATTTAAACCCCACGACACACCAGGTGGGCCCTTTTCTTTTGTCGTTTCATCTTTATTTTGTCTTATAGACCAGGAGCTAAAAATACCAAGCCTGATGCCCTGTCACATATTCTGGAGGAGAGTGGTAACCCCAAGGTTAGTCTGGATATCAAGTTCACTCTGCCAGACAATAATCGTCTGTCCATGACCCAGCTAGAATTGGACCTTTGGCAGGCTAATCAAGATAGACAACCACCTCCTAAATGCCCTAGAAACCATATATTTGTCCCTGGCAATAAGATTAAATAGGTTTTTGAGCTGTTTCATAAGTCTCAGATGTTTTGCCACCCTGGGATCATGAAGACCCTTAGTGTAATCAGGTTCCAGTTCTGGTGGAAGAACTTGGTGAAATATGTCAAACAATATGTTACCTACTGTCCCTCTTGCAATCAAGTGAAGTCTTCCCTTCATCCTCCTGCTGGTCTGCTTCACCAATTACCTGTCCCGTCTCACCTCTGGTCTCATATTACTATGGACTTTGTCACTGGTCTTCTCCCCTCCTCAGGTCACACAGATATCCTCACTGTAGTAGACTGATTTTCTAAAAGGGTCCATCTCGTCCCTCTCGCCCCACTCCCGTCTGCTAAAGAACTCAGTACCATTATGGCTAAAGAGGTGTTCAGATTCCATGGCCTCCCATCTGACATTGTCTCTGATCGTAGTCCTCAGTTCATTTCAAAGTTTTGGGAAGAGTTTTGTAGCCTGCTGGGTATGTCTATCAGTTTTTCTTCAGGTTTCCATCCTCAGTCTGACGGCCAGACTGAAATGGTCAGTCAGGAAGTGGAAACCAAACTACATCTTCTGTGTGAGGAGGATCCTAGTAAATGGTCAGCTAATCTCCCCTGGGTAGAACATGCCATCAACTCCCTGCCCTCATTAGCTTCAGGTCTGTCCCCTTTTTATGTTGTTTTTGGTTTCCAACCCTCTCTGTTCTCTATCCAGGGGAGAGAGTCCCAGGTTCCATCAACCACCAAGCTGCCATGAGGTGTCAACGCATCTGGAGAAGATCCAGGAGAGTTCCTCTAAAAACTTCTGCTACTTACATTGGGGGGGGGGGGCAGATACCAGTCCACACAGCCAGCTTACCAGGTGGGCCACAAGGTCTGGCTCTCTACCAAGGATCTTCCCCTGCGGGTGTAGTCCCCTAAGTTGGCTCTCCGTTTCATTGGCCCATTTCCTATCACTCAGGTCATCAACCCTGTGGCTGTTCGCCTTCAGTTGCCCTGTTCCCTCAAGATTCACCCCACCTTTCACATCTTCCACCATACACCTTTTTTGAGGTCCCGTTTTGGACACTCCTTCGGACCCCTCCTCCCACAGACTCATTGATGGCTCCCCGGCCTATACTGTCAGGAGACTCCACTCTAGACGGTGGGGTCGTGGACCTAACTATCTGGTCGACTGAGAGTGGTACAGACCTGAAGAATGTTTTTGGGTCCCGGCCCGCCACACATTAGATAAAAACCTCATTTGGCAGTTTCACAGTTCCTATCCTGAGCAACCTAGTGGTCCGTCAAGAGCTGGACCTTAAAGTGGGGTTTCTGTCACATTTTTGCTCCTCACCTGCCTCTGTTTGTCATATTTTCATGTTTTTGTTCTCCCTGCCGAGTATTTCCAGCTCATGTCAATCACTCAGCACTACTCTGCTCCACTCTCCCTCTGCCCGGTTTCTGCAATCAGCCTTCATTCACTGCACCTGTTCACCTTAAGCTCCCTGTTCACCTTCATTCAGTGCCAGATTCTCAAACCTCACCAAGTAGTAGAAATCCAGCGTTACATTATTTTGTCTCTTGACCACAAATCTCAGCCTGTTTTTTGACTCCTCGCCTTCCATGCCCTTTTGGATTGTCTGCTCATCTGACCTCGGTACCAACCTTGCATTCTTTCTTGACTGTCTTTGGATCACGTTTTGGCTCGGTCTTCTGCTCTCTGCTTCCCTGTGTTTGACCCCTGCTATGATTACTGGACCACGAACCTGGATTCCCCTTTCCAGACTCTCAATGCTCCTGGGCTGCTCCGCTGCTACAGTTCACTCTTCCTGAGTGACATCATTGGCAACAGCAAGACTACAGCCCAAGTCAAACCATCAATACAGAAGCTTAGTGAAAACCACAGAACCTCTCAACACCCCTTCTCCAGAAACCATTTCACTAACTCTTATCTCTTGACAGATCGGACCGGCCCCAGGGCCCAGACCTTGATCAGAAGCAGCGTGTTTTCAATAAACATATTTAAACCTTTCCTGCATTTTGGTGTTGTTGTGCTGATCCAGAACCAGTTCTTGTCAAAAATGCTGCATTTATGTATATAAATTTGCTTTTTTAAATTTAATCCATTCATCCATCCATTATCTTTACCTACTTCTTTCTTTTCGGTTCACTGGTGCTATATCCAGCAATCACTGTATGAGAAGTGGGGGCCCTGGACAGGTTGCAAGTTCATCACAGGGATTTTATTTATTTAATTTTATTTAATTTTAATATGTTAGCAAATATATAACGCATATATAAATACAATGTATTTTTATCTGTAATAACGTGACACCTTAGCTAAAAACAGCATCTACCTAAACAAGTAGTTTCTGCACAAAGTGAAAAATGTCTACAACGTACTTCACCTATAGTGTTTGTTTCTTGACATTAGCATCTGTAGACAGCTGGCTAACAACAGATGAGGACAAATCAGACAAAATAAACTACACCACTCTTAGCTCTATAAAACTGAACATGTAGTGTAGTTTTTCCTTTTTTTTATCAAAAGTTCTCCTTCAGATGCAACTGTTAATTTCAATAAAATACACTATAGACTTAGCTACTGCCTGCCTTCATATAGGGTTGTAACAAATTACTGTAATTCCTATTTAAGAACAATAGTAAACACATTGTGATAAAAACACACTCCCAAGCCATTTTTTGAGAAATTGACTTTTTTTGCATATTGTAATTATTTGCAGACTTTTCACAACAGTCTGCCTAAAAAATTCTTCCTGCCAAGCTGTGGGGCTTTGCCATGCCACCACCTTGTCACAAACCTTCCTTACAGTCCAAACCACTGCTAAATACTCTTTTCCTGAGCTTAGATTAGTGTCACTCTCAAGCTTGACTGACAACACCTAAAGGGAGAAGCCAAAAAAAGACTGTCTAATTGAGAAATTCAGATCCTCTCCTCGGGATAGGCTAATGTTTTTTTTTTTTTTTTGCAGTTTATGCCTAGAAGAAGCTTCAGTTCAGTTCAGCTCCTCTAGCTCATTTTGGACTTTTTGTAATTAGAGATATAGCGACGCTGAGCTGCATCTCATTTGAATTGCAAAAATATTATGTTATATATTTTTTTAATGAATGTAAAAGTACAGTGGAAATGGAGAAGTTTGAGAAAAGCAGTTTGTTTCACACAGCTAAACAGCCATGAGCAGAAGCACATTTTCTAAGAAAAAAAAAGAACATGAGGTGCTGAGAACCACCTTTAAGAACCTCATGGTGTTTGACAAAGCACTGAGAAGATGCAGAGGTTTATTGTACAGAACAAAGATAGAGTATGAAAGCTTTCAGTGCTTGACTTGTGCTTTGATTTTATTCACATAAAACCAGATTTAATGTAAAATCCCTACAGCAGCCATCTTGAATCAAGATGTTTCTAAAAGGCAATGCCTTAAATATGTCCATTAATTGATTAACTTATGACAATTGCCAAGGTTTTTATTTATTTATTTATTTATTTATTTTAAATATAAAAAAAAAACATGCAGTATGACTTTTTATAATTGTTTATTGTTGTTGCTGTTGTCCATTGTTGTCATCTGTCTTTGTTGAAATCAGGTCTCTCTTGTAAATGAGTCCTCGAGGCTCAATGGGATTTACCTGTCTAAATAAAGGTTGATTGATTTCATAATTTGGTAACAGACTGACACACACGAACAAGTTCATATTTCTAACCTCATTTGGACATTGCATTATATATACTTGCATTCATTTATGTAACCTGACCTTTAACCCTAAACCTAAATTCAGCCACATATACATACATAGTTTATACAGGCATGGACATGTTCTCAACAAATGACAGAAAAGGCTGACATGTTTCCCAGTATCTTTCTGCAGAACCCTTCAGGGTGTATCTGATTTTTTTTCCAGATGGATATGGTACATGACCTCTCTTATCCAATGTACATAGGCTGGGGTGTGTGGGTCCTTCCAGTTGCACAACACATCTCGTCCTGGCCAGAAGAGAGCTAAAAGCAGTCACATCCTTCTTGTACTTGCTGAATGACGTATCCACAGGGACCACCCAAACAACGAGATGAATGATGATGGGTGTAGAGTTTTGCCACATATCCCAGAGAAGATGTTAAATATAGTTTGCCAAAAGATCTGCAGTTTGGGACAGGTCCAGAATGTATGCAAGGTTGTAGCTGGAGTTTGTCTGCAATGATTACATGCAGGGTTCATGTCGGCTTTTATCTTGGAAAGCTTGTCTTTGGACCAATGCAGCCGGTGCACCACCTTGAATTGAATTACAGCATGTCTCAGACAGATTGAGGATGAATAAATGTTCTTAATAATCTTTCTCCAGACTGAGTCTGACATGGATTCCTCCAAGTCCGTTTCCCATTTCAGTTTAAGAGAGTCTAAACTGGTATCATGATATGAAGTGAGCAGTGCAGATCTTGCTGAGGGCCCACTTGGTATCAGACTTGCATTCTAAAATCTTAATCACAACATGTTTAGAGGGGTACAAAGGAAGACAGTCAGAGACCTCGCAAAATGTCTCAGCTGTAGGTATCTGAAAAAAACTGTGACTTGTGGATATTAAACTTCTGTACCAGCTGTTCAAAAGAAGCAAATTTATCTACATCATAGAGGTGATATAGTGAATGTACTCCTCCCAAGACCCATGTGTCAAAAGCTTGGACCTGACTTAACTTTGTTGGATTTTTCTACCTGGATTATTGAGCATGAATCAGGATTAATCATCTTATTAGTACTGGGCTTTAGTCTTTGTATGAATTACTAGTCATGACAAAACAGGTTATTGGACCAAAAATATACTATGAAGGCAACAAAAACAACCAGCTGCATGCACACAGACAAAAACTGTATTGCCCATATTTTGCCGTTTGACAGTATGCAATGATAAGAAATAAAAAACTTAAAGGCTTTTTTTCTCTTCAACAGCAAAATAAAATTGAAAGAAATCCTCTAGTTTTCATTCAGACCTCCACCTCCTCTCTTCCTCCTTCAGTGGAAACAAGCAGTCATAGTACACTAGAAATTCAAATGTTCCTCTGACAAGGTGGTCTCAAAGGCCCAGAACAAAACACTGCCTGTGAAGTTTGCTACACTTTTCACATCTCATCTCTGTGAAGTGTTTTGTGGCTCAGAGAACCTCTCTGTGGTGCTACCATTCATGACCTTTTGGATTCGTTGGGTCAAAGCGTTGATCGCAGGCTGTAAAACTTGAACGGCTCCATTTGTCTTTGGACGACCCTCTAATACTGCAACCTGCTGGTATGACCGTGTTTAGCCTGTCGGATACAGTTGTGCCTTCGAACCCTCTCTGGTCCTGACTCCAGCTGAGGAAACTGCTGAGTCATAGAGACGAGTAAACAGCATGTGTGCGATTGCGTGCGTTGTGTAAGTGATATGTGTGTGACAGCAGAGGAGTCTGTTGGACAGCAAGGACATAGCGTGATGACAGCTCCATTAGTTGCTCTCCTGGGGGCTTCAGAAAGGCCTTCTGATCAATCTGGCACCTGCTCGGCCCTTGGCATTACTGTATGTGCGGCCCTAAAGTTGACCCTGCCTGCACATCATATCAACAAGCATTATTCATACAAGGACAAACAAACACACAGATATAAATACATTCTGCATTCACAAGCACGCACTGAACAATTAATGGATGCATGGTACAGATTATTAAAATTCCTCCCTCCATTTCCATGGTAATAATGTGCATGCATATTTATTCTCTAGACATGCAAACACACATACATATACATACATAAAATACACAAATAAACAAATTCAGCTTTGATCTGTTTAATTTGTGTTATAAATAGTTTCATAAATTACTCAAGTAATTAATCGGGGTAAAATTAATGTCACAATTCTTCTGAAAATAAATGTTCATATGCTATTATTAATCAGTGTGTGTGTAAAGAAATCATGAATCTAAATAAAAATGTGTTTTAATTTGTAAGCATTGACAGAACTGCTTTAAATTTTCACAATCCTTGGACAACAAAAGCCTTATTTATTTTTGTTACTGCCCCTGCACAGAAGGTGAACAGGCAATACAGCTTTTGACCATTTGTGTGTGTTTGTCTATATTTGCTGCACGGATTTTAATGAAACTTGCAGAAAGTAATCCTTTAGTGTGTAACTACAACAGCACAGCTTTTGAAGTCTAACCAAAAGATGATCGCCACAGTTTATCAAACACTTGCTAATACAAAGATGACTAGCTGTTATTTGGTGTGGTAAAAGCTGAGAGTCATCCTCAACACATTCTGTGCTTCAAGTACTAATTGCACAAGCTCCCACATAACGCCATTGAAAAGGTTTGACCAAAACGGTTATATCAATTTCTCATAAGATCATTTGTACATTAAATTCTGATTTAAAAAAGCTACAAGTAAAATTTGAACTTTTTGAAACATTTAGTCACTTTCTGTTTAATTGGCAAAAGCAGCAGATCATCTACCACCGTGGTGTTTGACCACAGGATTGTTAGGCGTGCGTTTGATCAGCGTGAGGTCAGAACGTACAGTTCAGAGGCCATCCAAATCAGTGACCATGTTTGTTTCTTCCTGCTTTTACCTGCCTCATTGTTCGGCATTGTGTTCTGCTGCTGTGTGTCAGATTGATCTCCAGTAAATGTAAGCTTGTCACCTACTGTGTCTGTCAAATTGCCTGTCAGAGCCATTTGTCTTGTTTATATGTGTCAACGGGGGACACTTTAGACCCACACCATGAATTTCTAGAGTTCGGACATCTCCTGTTGTGGGCAATTGTTCGTTGATGTCATTGTATTGATCCTTCCTGCAGGACGCTTTGTCCTGCTAATCTAGAATCAATGAATAAACAGAAATCCTGCAGATCACTCCCAGGAAACTTGCTCTGTTTGGTGTGTTTGCATCTCGCTCACACTTTTCACACGTCAGCAGGGTTGTTTGTGCTTTAAATCTCTCTTATTGTATTTGCTTCCCTGATTTTGATGTCTTTCCCAGGTTATAGGGCTAATTTCCCACGTCTCTTCATATATCATCAATCCTCTTTCCCAGGAGTTAAATTATGGATGAAACTTACCTGACAAGACACAGAGTTACATAAGCCTCCCTCCGTCCTCTCACCTGGATCCCAGTGGCTTCATTATTCTGTGTGAGGATCATTTGGCTGTGAGTAAGCCCTGCCCCACCGCATGGGAGCCCATATTAATATTTATTAGAAGGGCTTTTTGGAAAGCAGAGACTGTGGAGTAAAGAGTGTAGCTGGGCAGGAACAGGATAAAGAAAGAACATGCAAGTCAGAGAAATAAAAACTTTCTTTAGATCTGTGTGTTCCTGTTTTTTGCATGTTTGTGCGAAAGATTTGCGCTGGACGATGTGGCCACCTGTTTCAAGCGTTTGTGTAAATTTTTACATTTTTAATTTTTTTGTGAGGAGGCGGAAGAGAAAGCTAATAGTGTGTGTGTTTTAGCTCCAGGCTAACAGCATGTTGGGTTATTTATTCATAATATGACACAGTGTGCCAAGAGTGTTCCCTGTTTATTCTGCAGAGGCTGGCACTGTCTCAGCTTTTCTCCTTGACCTGACCATATGGACCGGTGAACTCTGGTGTCAGGAGAATAAAAACTAAACTCCCATCAAGTTAAGTATGGGAGAAAATGCAAATTACTTCTCAGTTCATGTAAAAATGTTTGACTTTACTATTCCCTCTGCAATTTATTTTCTACAGATATATGAATCTCGTTAATTTGAAGTGTAAAGAGCTTAGTAACTACAAAAGAGAAATAGCACTGTACTGTTTTTTTTTTTTAAAGATTTTTATTAAGCCCTTAGATGACAAATGTATGAAAGTTTGACAAACATGACTGACACTAGCAATTAGAATTTTAAACAAAAAATCTTGCACAATGTTTAGTACTTAAAATTGTGTTGGGGGTGACTCTTAGCTAATACCACACCAAATCTGAGCTCAGTATTTGCAAAACTAACTTGAGGTGAAGCCGTTTTTGTGTTTAATAAGGTATTAGCTTTGACAAAATGATTAAAACCCATAATATTTTGCTAACAAACACACACACAGACATCAAAAAAACATAATTCCCCACCTTTCAGCAGTGAGCAATATTAACATACAAAGCACACATTTATTTTTACTTATTTTTTTTTTTGGTATGATTTTGGAAAATTTTCCATGTTACATTAACGAATCATGGTAAATTCATGTGTGCTATTTTCAATGGATTTGTTCCAAACTGTGTCATCCTAGTTGTTGTATAAATGATGTGACCCATTCATATTGAAAGCAGACTTCCTTTCAGACCTGCTTTGCTTTTTCTGCACTGACAGGATTCAGTTCCTGTACACAGATCAGATGATTATAATGAGAACTTTGATTAGGATTTCCTGCTGTGGCTACATCCCAGCCAGGTGTGCAGTTTAGAAAATTTTGCTTGCTCGTTCAAAATAAAATGAAATGTGGTCTTAGAAAGTTGTAAAGTAGAAGCAGATGGAGGCAAAAAGACAGAGAGAACCCCTCCACCAGTTTTAGTTCTGAATGTGTCCAAATTAAAGTTGTTGCAATTTTTTCTCTCTCTTCATTAAAAAAAAAGAAAAAATAATAAGATTTTACTTGGATATTTGGGTTTATTATTGCAACATTTACATTTGTTCTATTTAAACAGATTTCAGATTTATTTATTTTCTTTTTTTATATATATTGTGTAACTGGTGATTTTACACAACTGTAAGTTTTCTGTTATTTAAAACATGCTCACGAAGTAAATGAATAAACTTGTATCAGTCTGTCATTTTTATTCTGTTTTTGTATAACTTGAATGTAACAATCATATTTTCTACATAAGTATACTTCAAATTTGTCAGTATTTATGAAAAAAAGTCAAATAATTGAAAACCATTATTTTAAGGGACAAGTTTATACAAGACTTACAATGAGCTGCCTCGCAACAAACTTATCTTAAAAAAAATACGATTTGTTTTTCTAGTTACAGCAATGTATTATACATCCTATTTTAATATTTCAATTTACAAAAGAACAACGTATCACATGATTTATGAGAACCCTACAGTTTGACATTTTAAATCAACACATTGTTGATTTATTTTATTTTATTTATTTATAAAATTCCTATTTCATTCCTATATTTAATAAGCCTAACCTGCTGCACATCCTTTCCAGCCTGATCCCTCTCTCTCTCCAATCAGTACAAGTCTTTCTCGCCCACTTTAGTGTCAAGCCTCCCATACAGCTTGCTTTGCCTTACCTCCTCCTCTGTTCTACATTGCATCTCCTTATATTCCTATCTCCTCTTTTTAGTCCTCTCACTGTCATATTTTGTCTTGACTAACCTCTGTCTTTGAACTGATTGTACACTATCTTCTCTAATTAAATAGCATATCTATTTCAAATGCATGGATTAAAAAATAGCATGTTAAACAAACAAACAAAAAAAAAATTAAGAAATGTTTGCTTTTGTATCCAGATTCTTGTGAACAGAGCTGGCCTTTAGGGTTAATTGAGCCATAACAAAAACATTCATCCTTAATACCAGAGGCTGAGGAATATGGTCGACCCAAACAGATTTTTTTTTCTTTAAGACTGATGTGTTTTTTTCTCTCTCAGCTGCGCTGAGTAGTTTTCCCAAAAGCTTTGCTGCACAATGACAGCAAATCAAACTGAGCCAGCTCTTACTGAGCAACCGTTGTCACACGACGTTCAAACATTGAGCTGTAAAGTCAGTTTACCACTTTGCTTGTTATTCCAAGTGCAGTTACACTCACTTTTTACATTCTGACACTTTTAAATATGTGATTACAATTGACAAGTTTTGTTTCCCTTTTTTTTCCTCACTAGCCTTTTAAAAGTCACACAAAATGTTGAAAAACAAGTAGGAAGATTTGTAAAAATGAACACGGCTGTGTGACTCTTTTAATTTGATATAACTACCTGGATTTGGAGAAGTCACACTGACCCGCTTTAGGAAAAAAACTGTTCATAAATCATTAGCCTAATAATTTTATTGCTGCTTTTTATATTTTAGGTAACAGGAAATCTAAGCTGGGAGTCTGTAAAATTTTACAATTTGTGCCAATGCTGTAACATACAGTGCCTTGCGAAAATATTTGCCCCCCTTTAACTTTTCAACCTTTTGCCACATTTCAGGCTTCAAACATAAAGATATAAAATTTTAATACTTGTGAATAATCAACAAGAAGTGGGACACAATCGTGAAGTGGAATGAAATTTATTGGACGTGTCAAACTTTTTTAACAAATAAAAAACTGAAAAGTGGGGCGTGCAATATTATTCGGCCCCCTTTACTTTCAGTGCAGCAAACTCACTCCAGAAGTTCAGTGAGGATCTATGAATGATCCAATGTTGTCCCAAATGACTGATGATGATCAATAGAATCCACCTATGTGTAATCAAGTCTCCGTATAAATGCACCTGCTCTGTGATAGTCTCAGTTCTGTTCAAAGCGCAGAGAGCATCATGAAGACCAAGGAACACACCAGGCAGGTCCGAGATACTGTTGTGGAGAAGTTTAAAGCCTGATTTGGATACAAAAAGATTTCCCAAGCTTTAAACATCCCAAGGAGCACTGTGCAAGCAATCATATTGAAATGGAAGGAGTATCAGACCACTGCAAATCTACCAAGACCCGGCCGTCCCTCTAAACTTTCATCTCGAACAAGGAGAAGACTGATCAGAGATGCAGCCAAGAGGCCCATGATCACTCTGGATGAACTGCAGAGATCTACAGCTGAGGTGGGAGAGTCTGTCCATAGGACAACAATCAGTCGTACACTGCACAAATCTGGCCTTTATGGAAGAGTGGCAAGAAGAAAGCCATTTCTCAAAGATATCCATAAAAAGTGTTGTTTAAAGTTTGTCACAAGCACCTGGGAGACACCAAACATGTGGAAGAAGGTGCTCTGGTCAAATGAAACCAAAATCGAACTGTTTGGCCACAATGAAAAACGATATGTTTGGTGTAAAAGCAACACAGCTCATCACCCTGAACACACCATCGCCTCTGTCAAACATGGTGGTGGCAGCATCATGGTTTGGGCCTGCTTTTCATCAGCAGGGAAGATGGTCAGAATTGATGGGAAGATAGATGGGGCCAAATACAGGACCATTCTGGAAGAAAACCTGTTTGAGTCTGCAAGAGACCTGAGACTGGGACGGAGATTTATCTTCCAACAAGACAATGATCCAAAACATAAAGACACATCTACAATGGAATGGTTCACAAATAAACGTATCCAGGTGTTGGAATGGCCAAGTCAAAGTCCAGACCTGAATCCAATCGAGAATCTGTGGAAAGAGCTGAAGACTGCTGTTCACAAATGCTCTCCATCCAACCTCACTGAGCTCGAGCTGTTTTGCAAAAAGAATGGGCAAGAATTTCAGTCTCTCGATGTGCAAAACTGA
>NC_056519.1:14273672-14310394 GCF_014905685.2 Nematolebias whitei | reverse complement strand
TGTGTGTGTGTGTGTGTGTGTGTGTGTGTGTGTGTGAGGGGGGTGTCCAATACATTATTCAAGACTTGCTCCTATACATATTCACTGATTTGGAGTCAATTGAGCTGCAAGCTTGTACAATTGCTGAGATCTTTCCACTCAGCCGAGTGAAAGAAACACAGGGAGACAAGCTGCTGAGGACTGTCAAACTGTGATAAAATTTGCTGAGAACTTCTTCCACAAAATGAGATTCAGAGAAAAAAATGGAGAGTGTGAAATTTCTCCTTTAACTAACAGCCATAACATATTTCCTCTTTTGAAATATTTTAAACTTTTAGTCACAAAGTCGCAAACTACTTTCATAATTCATCCTTGACAACCTTTTTCATACTGCATTCTATTATTTGTTTATGTATTTATTTTGAGGGTCATTCACTGCTACAGAGCACAAGGTCCATTATGGAGCCAACGAATAGGCATGACATATTCAACTGGCAAATATAATTGTTTATTTCATTACCAGTGACACCGTGGAGCTTCTTAAATGAATAATCGCAGGTTTAACAATATTTCCTGACTGCGGTTTATCACCATTTTATACCCTTCCTCGCACTTCATGACTCTGTTTATACTGTAGGTGCTCGTCTCATGTTGAATCAATATACTTTGAGTCAAACGTCAACTCTAGTCTGAAAAGATGCAGAGTACAGAAAATACAAAAATACAGAGAAGATGATTCATTAATTTGTGGTATATTTCTGGTTTGAGGTGTTTGTTTATGAAGGGGCATTTCAACTTCTTCTCCAGCATGGACATAAAAGAAGCTGGTATTTTGATGTGGGTGTCATTGATCACATGTATCATCCATTTGTTTAAACCTAAAATGCTCCTCCTAACAAATGCCTCTCCAATTTAACAGCATTCTGTAGGTTATTGATTGCTTAGCATTCAAGAGACTTCATTAGAGCGGTACTTACTAGTGGCAGCGTGTTTTGTTTGATCAGTCATCAGCTGCTAATCATTAATGTGTCTGAACATTTTCCTTTTATCTTTTGAACAGATTTATCTGGGGATGCATTCAATAAGCTAAACATGGCAGCACTGAAGAATACATTGGAGCTTTCTGTGATCAAAACGTGTTCTCGTCTGTGCGTCCTCTGAGTGTGTTCTCTGTTTATAGATTGTGAGCAGGTTGAGAGGAAGTCAGAAAGGAGGTGTGTAAAGAAACCCTTGTTTAATAAGACAAATACGGTGTTTATTTTAAGCAAGGTATTTAATTATTTTGTGGTCTACTTTTTTTTTCAAAACTTAGTTAGAAAACAGGTTTGCATCATTAAAATAGTTCCCTGCACACCAAATGCTGCTGGAAATTCTTGCACAATTTCGTCTCATGTGAAATCTTTCTCTGAATTAATCAGTTTGGATATGTATCAGCTGAAGCAGACATATGTTCAAATATAATTAATTGGATCCTGGTTATGTCAAACCTTGACTGTTTGGTATAACTAGTAACACTCAGCGTTATCTGATGTGGTGTTTTACATACGTAGTATAATCATGCATGCATGTTTGCATGTTCACCTGCCATATATTAATTGGTTTATGTCTCCTCTGAGCGGTGTTTGTATTAAAAGCTTCCACAAACTGCTTATTTTAATTATTTTTCTCCAATGATATTCCTGCTTGTCTGTCTTCTCCTTTCCATTTGTCATTTTTCTAATAAAACCTTTCTTTCTCCTGCAGCCCTTCCTTCATTTCCTGCAGCTTGCTTCCTCTTCACTCCTAAATCCTTCAGATATTTTTTCAGAGATCTCCTCACATCTCCATTTACTGCCCTGTTTTCTTCATCACATCACTCTTGCATTTTTTTTTAGGGAGGCACTACAGGCCAAAGTGAGCAAAAGCTGCAGCCAGAACCTCTGTGATTGATAAATCCCTCCTTGCCAGTGACAGGAGTGCTCCTCAGCTCCAATCACAGTACAAATAGGCTAAAATGCCAGCTGGTGTTTGTGCACAGCTACAGTTAGAATGGCTGCTTACAGTTCCAGGGAGATTTAGAAGGTATAAATGCGATCATCAAAATTTAGAGCCAGCTGTGTCAAAGACTTTTTTAAATTTTTATCTAAGCATGTTTAGGCATGAGCTGGTAAACAAAAAAGGACTGAAAAGGAGTTTTCACTGAAACATGCATACTTTAATGTAATTTTATTTAAAACCTAAAATACTATAAGTTCTGCTGTTTAACGAACAAGATCAATTGTAAAATATTGTTTTTGTTATAAGTGATGTTGATTTACATAAGGCAGGGAGGAGAACATCAGGGAGTCAGCAAGCCATTAAAAAAAAAAAAAGATTTGATTTCAAATACTATAGTAAAAAACAGAGGAAGACTTGACCTGAAATATAAAAATCCTTCATTCAAGAAAGGAAGGAAGGGGGGGAGGGGGGGGGGATGCTGGTCCACTCTCTTTCCTTCCTTCCTTCCTGCCTGCCTGCCTTCCTTCCTTCCTTCCTTCTATCCTGCCTGTCTGCCTTCCTTCCTTCATGTCTACCTGCCTGCTTGCCTTCCTTCCTTCCTTCCTACCTGTTTGCCTTCCTGCCTTCCTTCCTTCCTTTCTTCCTTCCTTCCTGCCTGTCTGCCTGCCTTCCTTCCTTCCTTTCTGCCAGCCTCTGTCTGCCTTCCTTCCTTCCTTTCTGCCTGCCTTCCTTCCTTCCTTCCTTCCTTCCTGCCTGTCTGCCTGCCTTCCTTCCTTTCTTTCTTCCTTCTTACCTGTCTGCCTTCCTGCCTGTCTGCCTGCCTTCCTTCCTTTCTTTCTTCCTTCTTACCTGTCTGCCTTCCTGCCTGTCTGCCTGCCTTCCTTCCTTTCTTTCTTCCTTCTTACCTGTCTGCCTTCCTGCCTGTCTGCCTGCCTTCCTTCCTTTCTTTCTTCCTTCTTACCTGTCTGCCTTCCTGCCTGTCTGTCTGCCTTCCTTCCTTCCTTCCTTCCTTCCTGCCTGCCTGCGTTCCTTCCTTCTATCCTTCCTGCCTTTGTGCCTTCCTTCCTTCCTTCATGCCTACCTTCCAGCCTGCCTTTCTTCCTGCCTGCCAGCCTGCCTTCCTTCCTTCTCACCTTCCTTCCTTCCTACCTGTCTGCCTTCCTGCCCGCCTGCCATCCTTTCTTCCTTCCTTTTGCCTTCTTCCCTCCCTAATGTCTATACATTACCCAGATCAGCCGGTATTGAATCAAACGTTTCAGTGGTGATAGTTGAGAATGATTCACAATACACATTCTGAGCATAACCTAATGGAACTGTATAACACACACTATCTTCAAGGTTTGATAAAAATAGTTAAAAGTATGTGTTTTTTAAACACAAGATCTGTATGAAATGAGGCGAGTGATATGCATTTGCTTAAAAAAAAAGGCGGGTCTTAAATTGAAAGGAACGAGACAATACTGGACATTTTTAAGTCAAGTCAAATGAAAATAGCTGCAGTCATCTAAAATCCTACTTCTCATACTCTCAACCTTTTCTTCCTGATATGTCTGGATGAACTGTTTCAAAGCTAAATGTTGGAACACACAGGGTAAATGATTAATTTGTCAGAGTTAAGGATCGGACCGGACGTTTGAATAATCAGTTGACCAGCAAACGTTTTCTACCTATCACACTGGCGTGTAAAACTAGATCCTTGAGCTGAATACTGTGCTGCAGCACACAACAATATTAAGATATGAGTGTGTGAATATCTGCACATGTAAAGGCATGGAAGTATGTGCATTTTTCCTGCATGCAAATTGTAAAACTCCTGCTATTTATGTATCAGACAAGTCATTAATATAAGCCTTTATCTTCCAGAAACAACAACTGTTGCAGTTTTGAACTTTGAAACTAGAAATAGTCCCGTGCTTTAATGTGCTTCAATCAAAACCTGTGTTAGTTTCACTAAATACACAAAGCGCTGCAGTCAGGGAGGTGAGGCATTAGTGAGGAAGTCTCAATAAACTCATACACTTCATATTGAGTTTGCCTGTATAGCAACAGCTGCCAAACTGGCATGTAAGCTGAGAATCCTCTGTTCTGGCACACATTAATTGGCTCTATAGGAAATTTAATAAGCTTCTATCCTTGTTTTAGTCACAAATCAAATCCCTTTGAAAAAAAAAAATCAGCCTTAGACACAATCAGAATTGTTTGCTATTCTTTGGTCAGTTCCTTTAATACACATCTTACACCCATCCAAATCACATAGTTAACCTACTGCATCAGTTTCTGGCATTCCTCCTTAATCATCTTCTCTGCTGTCGGGGCCAAACATAAGCATCAAACATTCATCCACTTAATCCAAGGAGCCTCAAAATGTGATCCCTCTGATATGGCTCTACTTTAGAAAAGGGGTTACCAACCTTTTTTAGAGCGGCGATCAAAATCAGAACCTGGCAGGGCATTCTTGACTGATCATAGTTTTAGGAGGGTGGGGAGAAACGAGCATAAGCTCGGCTACTGAAGTTGCATTTACATACTTGTGCCAAGAGCTGATATTTAATTAGCATTCTGCCAAGATGGTGCGATCATTTTGTGTTGTGCTTCATTTCTGATCATTGCCATCTCATGAGACTCTGCCTTCAGGAAGGGCCAAGGACACTGGCAACACAATATATAGAGTGCACACAGCCGCCCCAAGTTTCTGCTGTGCACATGTGTATGTGCCCAACACAAGGGGGTTTGTTGCAGTTATATAATTATGATTCATACCAGATGCAAGCTTTCAGTTCTATCTCATTATGTGAACATCGTCTTTATTTCAGTGCTTGTATGTGTCACTATCCATTTTGTCATTTGGTTTTTAAACAGCTTTTTTTTTTTCTCAAAGGGGATCTGTAATTTTGTGCACAGTTCCACAAACACAATTTTATTGTCAGTTAATCAAATCAAATCTTATTGTTAAGCTGTGGCAGCAGCAGGTTGGTTTGTTGCCTTCGGGGTGAAGTTTCTTCGGATTAAAATATACACACAAGCTCCCGCTCGGCTCCTTTGCTTGTGCAATGACGCACAGACCAAAGTGCCGAGAATAGAACATTTCAGTTACATTCTGCTTTAGTCCCTCCAGGATTATTGGACTCAATTGGGCAAAAACATGCTTTCTGTTAGCTAGCTTAGTCCTTCTTTTGGAAGTTTTAATTTTAGGAACAGCAATGATCTGATGTCAGTGGCAGTCATTAATATTTCAATTTTGTCTGCACAATAACATGAGGTTCAGTAAATGTTTATTTCTCAGTGATCCAAAATCTCCTCAAGCGTAAATGGCACTTTAATTTAGGGCTTAATGGCCCATCTCTATTGTGAGAACAAGGACATTAGGATAAAGAACATTACACTTTTTTTTTGGCCAAAGAAGACAGAAAGATTAAAAAATGAGTGAAAGAAGCCATTTATGTAAAACCAACGGAAAAAAGAAACGAGGGTAGCTGTGACATCATTGTAATCCACTTACAATGCAGTCCAGAAACTTTGGCTGACGAACCACACAAGTTTAAAAAACACATTAAATGAAAACATTTTATTAAAACACTGAACTACTTTTGAATTTGACCTTTTACAAACTCTACTTTAAAAGTTTTATAAACTTTATGAATCAGTTATCTTTCTATCCACGATGTTGGCAAGTGGTTCTTTGAAATTGTCACAATATGACAACCTGAGACCTGGCTTGATTTCGCATATTCACTTAAAGACCTAGCATTTCTTGAAATACATGTCTCCTGCCACACTAAGATCATTTAAAGTTGAAACATTACAAACTTAACCTTTTTAGACAAATCTTGAAAACAACTTTATGTTTAAGATCTGTCACAATCTGTTTGCATTGTAGGTGTTGGGAGTGATGTTCAACTAAAATCACAACAAATATTAGCTCAATATTTATTATATTGACCGTCAGTGTTTATTGATTAGCTTTGACAACACGGTTAAAGGTGTAGATGTGTTCACTTACAATGGAGTCCAGAAAGTTTGACAAGTAATGAAACAAATCAGTCAATTTTGTTCAAATCCATCCAGTGGTTCATGAGATATTTTACTAACATACAGTCAAACACAAACGGACAGAGAGAGACCATTACATTGTTTCCTACTTTACATGTAGCATGTGCACTTGATTCTTGTTGTTGTGTTAGTTTTGTCTGTTTCTTCTTGTTTTGGGGTTTGAGTCTAGTTATGGATTGAATACAGCCCACAGGTGCATCTAAAAAATATATAATATATTTAAAAAGTTCCTTTGTTGCCAGTCATTTCAGAAAGTGAAACTCATTTTTTCTATAAAATCATTACACATAGTTCAAGTCTTTATTTCTTGTATTTTTGATGATTATGTCTTACAAATTATGAAAAACAAACAACTAAAAAAATAAAAAACAAAACCTCAGAGTCTCAGAAAATAAGAACACTCCACAGCCAGTTTTTGGTACCTTGTGGGCAGCAGCCGAGTTCTGCTAGAAGCTGAAAGCATCTCCTTAAAGCTCGTCAGCTGAAGGAACCATGAAGCATCTAAAATGTCCTGGTAGATTCTGCGTTGACTGTGGACTTCAGAAAACACAGTGGACCAACAGCAGCAGAGGACATGACGCCAAAACATCACTGACTGTGGAAATTTCACACCGGACTTGAAGCAACGTGAATTCTGGGCCTCTCCACTCTTCCTCCAGACTCAGGGACCTTGATTTCCAAATGACATGAAACATTTTCTTTCTTCATTGGACCACTGAGCAACAGTCCGGTTCTTTGTGTCCTCAGCAGGTAAGATGCTTCTGACCTTGTCTTTGGTTCAGGAGTGGCTGGACTTCAAGAATGTAACTTTTGTAGCTCATGTTCAAGAGGTAATCAGCTGATTAAGGTGTGATACCAGGACTTTACATTAATGAACCTCTTCACAAGATTCAAAATTTCTGAGACACTCCATTTTGGCTTTTCATTATTTGTAAACCATAAACTTAAATCATCAACAATACAACAAATAAAGGCTTGAAATATGTCACTGCATGTGCAATGAATTTATTTCATATACAAGTTTCACGTTCTGAAATGACTGACAAAAAAGTACCTTTTTTACGATATTCTAATTTTTGTAGATGCACCTGTATACTGCTGCCCTCTGATAACACTTTGCTGCCTAGTTTATTTGATCCAAGCAGTTAATTGAAAATCAGTTCACACTTTCATCTGAGTGGATCTCTAAAAGTTCATGCATAATAGCCTGCTGATTATATGGAAACATGACTGCTGGCTGGATATGCAAA
The DNA here is from genome assembly GCF_014905685.2 of Nematolebias whitei. Taxonomy (NCBI): domain Eukaryota; kingdom Metazoa; phylum Chordata; class Actinopteri; order Cyprinodontiformes; family Rivulidae; genus Nematolebias; species Nematolebias whitei. The sequence goes on along the minus strand of NC_056519.1, from coordinate 14,303,138 downwards.
AACTAAAACCCTTTATATGATACCACCTAACAGCATCTCTGTGTCTGGACTGAAGGACATCAAAATAAATGGATTTCAGTCCACTCAGAATACGAGACTGTTCAAAGCTTACACATGATATTACTCACCTTTGAGAAAAGCTTACACCATCTTGTACAAAATTTGCCATACAATCCTCTTTTTTTAATCTTTTGAAATGTAGTCATAAATCTACAAAATGTGTATTTTTGGAGCAGTTATACTTTTTTCCCCAGTTTCAAGATGTCAAAGTGACATTTGATGTCATTATTTGTTAGTGTACCTTTTAACAACGTGAAAAAAATAGATTATCGCAAAAGCACAAAAATGAGCCATTACTTTTTTAGGTCATTTATAATTTACAGATTTCTCCATCCATCCATCCATCCATCCATCCATCCATCCATCCACTCCATACCATCCATTCATCAATCCATCCACTCTATATCATCCATTCTATACCATCCATCCATTCATCTATCCACTCTGTACAATCCACTCTATACATCCATTTTATACCATCCATCCATTCATCCATCCATCCATCCACTCTATATCATCAACTTTATACCTTCCATCCATCCATCCACTATATCATCCACTCCAAACCATCCATCCTTCCATCCATCCATTCATCCACTCTATATCATCCACTCTAAACCATCCATCCTTCCATCATTCCATCCATCCATCCATCCACTGTATCATCCACTCCAAACCATCCATCCTTCCATCCATCCATTCATCCACTCTATATCATCCACTCTATACCATCTATCCATCATCCATCCACTCTAAATCATCTGCTCTATACATCCATCCTTCCATACATCCACCCATTCATTCATCCACTATACCATCCACTCTATACCATTCATCCACCCATCCATCCATTCATCCATCCATCCACTCTATCATCCTCTCTATACCATCCATCCATCCACTCTATACTGTCCATCCATCCATCCATCCATCCATCCATCCATCTATCCATCCATCCATCAATACATTCATCCACTCTATACCATCCATCCATTCATCCGTCCATCCATCCACGTTATACCATACATCTGACTGACTAACTGACGGACCAACTGACCAATCAACTAGGACAGGAGTCGGGTCGCAGGGGTAGTAGCTTGAGAGCCAACTCTTCCAGCTCTTCTGGGAGGACTGACTCCAAGGTATTCCTCAGCCTACCAAGAGATAAAATCCCTCCAGCATGTCCTGGGTCTTCCCTGATGTCTCCTCCCAGGTGGACATGCCCGGAAAACCTCCCGAGAGAGGTGTCCAGGGGGCATCCTTGCCAGATGCCCGAACCATTTCAGCTGGCTCCTGTCAAGTAAAACTACCTGTACAAGTGGTATTAAAACCAGGGGAGCATGGGATCTGTAATTATCTTCCAATTTTCTTTTTTCAAATATGCCAAGATGTAAAACGAGTGTCACAAAGTTTTAAAAGGTCAGGAAGGTGAGCGGAAGACAAGCAGGCATTCCCATCATGAGTCTCATTATTCCAGCAGAGACATTAGGACATTTATTTCTCCATTTAGTGATATTAGAGCATCTCAAAAGTTTAAAGGAGGAGTTTAATTGAAGTCATTTTAACGTGCAATTAAAAAAAGCAGAATTAGATGTAATTTGGCAGATCTGTTCAAATTCACTTTGAGCCCCATGGCATGACATTAAAAACTCGAGAAGTATTTTAGTGGTTAAAGATGAAAATGAGATGTGGCTGGAGAACATCGTCAACTAGCAGGATTAATTAAAATTAAATCTAAATATAGGTCATTGGATTAAATTATCCATAATGTCAAGTATACATTTTATATAATTCTACCTGACACAAAATAAAATGTTTTATTATTTTGTAAAGTTCAACAACTATTTTATTTTTCCTCTTTTTTTTCTCTTCAGCAAACTTTGGAGTTGAGTCAGTTGACCTCAGCTCAACCCATCTGCACTTTTCACAGTGTGGCACAAACATCTGAAAATTACAGGTTTCAGAATGTGTGTGTGGTACTGCACCACTCCAGAGAATGACACAGTAAAGGATGAGTTGCCAAACGAGAGTACGTGAACGGACATGTCGAAAACAGATATAAAATGTCACAGAGTGTGTTTTTTAGACGAGGATTCATCCACAATAGAAGCTCTCTTTAGTATCCAGACTTGTAACTTTTGAAAAACACCTCATGGGGTCATTTATCACCAAATGACACAGGGCAGAATGCTGCTGCGCTGCTCTGTGAGTTTGAGCTTTCAAGCAATTGGCATTTATAGCTGCACCCCCACTGAGTGATGCCATAGTGCATGTTTTGCTTTTGACCTATGAAGGCCTGTTGTGAAATCACTGATTGGGACCCAGTCTGAAGTGTACTTTAAAAAAATTCAAACCCTTAGATAGCGCTGTGTCAGCAGTTTCCTCTGTATAATTTATTTGCACTTTGCACATGGTTGGTGTTTTTGTCGGTTTTTTTTTCCATATGTCCCTTAATGTAAAGCAATGGGTAGTTGTTACAGTGTCCTTCTCCCATATGATGCCAGTTGAAACACTCATTATTGGAAACTTCATTCTAAAGCTGCTGGTATTGATTTCAGCCTTCAAAACCCACTTGAGGTTTAATGCTACTTCTTATTGACTTTCTGTAAGTTTTATACAGCACCTCCGTCTTTTTTGCATTAGCTAGGAATGATTATGTATGTAAGTGCATTCAGGCATGCATCATAATGTTCACCTATTTAGCAGTTTTGGACTATTTTGTCATTTCTTTTGCATTTAGACGTCAGTCGGCAGATGCGATGGGGCCAGACAGAGCTGGCAACAAACCTATGTATCTCAGTGAAAGAGCAATGTGCACATAATGCTGGCACGGCAGAGTATCAGGCTCTATAATCTCTCCTGGAGCCTTGTCATCATGGCAGGGTCAGAGTCCCCTCTCCTCGGCAAGGAGAAGAAGGAGAGTCGAACTGACAGGCTGGGCACTGCGGGCCCTTCTCAGCTGAGCTGCAGGCCAGTTAGGCACAAGGACAAACGACATGTTCCAGCACACATTAGCATTTTTAGTTTGGCAAAGCAATTAATTTCAGAGTCAGTAAATATTACAAATCTGACATATGCACGTGACTGTCCTTTTGCATATCTGCTTTGTGTGTATAAAAACATTTTACACACTGATAAACACTCCTCAAGGAAAGGTTTGTGATTTTTTTTTTTTTGCACACTGCAACCTCTTGGCTCTATTGTTAAACCGTTTCACCTCTTAGAGCGGTGTTAAATAACTCCTGCTAGTTTACTCTAGCTCAGCTCAGTGCAACCAAAACAGCATTGTGAAACGAGAACTGCAGCAACTGCAGATGTTGTAACAACGCTAAGCCAGCCCCTCTTTGCTATATTTGTGCTCTCTTCAGACAAGTATCATGAGGAAGGGGAGGTTGATATATACGCAGGGGGAGCGCTCGGCAGATCCTGCAGCTCCCCTTTTTGTACGCCGACAATTTGAACCATGGCTGCTGTTTTTATTCTCACTCATTTCTTTCTTTCTCATTTCCAGCTTGCTTCTTAAAATATTCATCCTCCCTTTTTATACGCCTCAACTTTTTGTCAAGAGAACAGTTTTTACTGCCTTTTCCCCTCTGTCTTTACATCTTTTTCTTCTCTTTCTTTGTGGACTGTTTTATTTGCCCCTCCAGACTTTCAGCTTCCTGTCGTCGTTATCTGGGTCATTTTGCGAGTAGAGTTTCTATACAGCTTTTTTGTTTTGTTACTCCCCCCCATTAAACAAAAAGGAGCTATCTATTCTTAGTGCTGCACCGGTAACAGGGGTTGTCCTCTTTTCTTTGTGCTAGGTGACATGAATATTGCAAACAAGATTACTTACCATGAGGAAAATAAATTAGTGCCGTTTTTCCACATGAAATGTGCCTGTCAGACCCTGTTACACATGTAGACGTGATTTTCATATGCTCCCTTTCTCTTTTTTTTTTGTTTTTGTCAACCTCAGCATTACAAATTGAAAGACGTTTTATTTTTTCCTGTTCTTATAGTTCGAGGGAGCCATTTTAACAGTACCTTTGTGACATTCCCCCAGGGTTTTACAAAGGATTGAAGCACAGCTGAGAAGATTAACACTTGCATGTTTTATATTATTCCACTAAACCCTAGAAGGTGAATGCAGAAGGTCACCATTGTATACTGTATAATATAAAATATGCCCTACTATTGTCAGGGATTAGGGCCTGCCCAGTGGAATTATAGTCTGCATAACTTGTGCTGTCTTTTGCACAGACATCATGGATGTTTAATAAAATATGACAGTCAATATTGCTATGTCATGTCATATTTCATGTTCTGAAATTCTTCATTAATGTTGTTATTTCAGAACGCTAAAGCTTAATGACATTTCAATCAAGGGAAATGGAAACTGATTAGAAAAATGTGTTATCATTGCTGCTTATGATATCTCGAAACCTCAGCAGATACTCAGGATTAACGTAATGAAAGGTCAAACTCCAATTCAGAGATTAATTTCACTCTATTTATGTTCTAGCTGATCAGACTCAGCTCTTATCCAGAAACTCTCCTAAAGCTGGGGTGACGCTGTCCAATTGATTGTACTTATCTGCAACACTTTCTTTCCTCCAACACCTCCTCCCTTATTGCCTAATTGCTTTGCTTCACCTGATAGGTTTTGTGTATCATCAATATTTTAGTCAGAGATTAATTTCTCCACCAAATCTAGGCATTGGAAAGCACTCAGCAGTCAGATAACATTTATAAAGTCATGCTTGACCCTGAGCATGGAGGATGAAGAGAAATTAAAAGGGGGTGGTGAGGTGTGTTTCAGGCTGGGGAGGGTCTGGCTGCAGCTCATCACTTTAACTTTAGTTTTGTTTAAGCTTTGTAGATTCTCCATTGACTCAAATTTGAATTACTAAGAGTTTTAGGATATAAATACATATTCACAAGTGATTCCAAAGAACAAATATAAAAATAAATACATTTTAAAAAGAATATTATTTGTATAACTCAGCTGTCAAAGTTTCAATGGTGTGTGTTGCTGCTAGATGCAGCCCCAAGAAACCATCATTAGGATTTTGTAAGGAAACTCAGTTATCAAACCTTAGATTCATCAAAATATTGAATAAATTTGAAATAAATATGGAAAAAATGATAACAGCCCAATAAAATATGATTAAATTTTTGTTGTTGTTGTATGAATCGGAGCATTGACACCTCCTGTCAATGTCAATCAGTCTAGGCATGTCAGCAACTGACCAATCAGCGATCACAAATTTTTCTGAAGTGATCACCCCTTACCTGCAGCCTGGTTTTCCTCTAACAATCTTGTCAGGGTTTTGCTTTATGAGCGCTTTGCGGTCAGAGGAATTTTGTGAAGAGTCATCAGGAAAAAATGGTTAAATGTTGTCAGTGGGGAACATGCAATTCAGACATCTGTTACAATGAGCATTTAGAGGGTGGAATACAATTGATTCCATTTCCAAAACTAAACAGGAAATATCACATGTTTGTCTGTACAAAGGTAACTTCAGAGAAATCCTCCATTTTCTGTCATAATTACAATAATGGTTAAATTAAAGGTTAATGCTTAAAGCTAGTTGTGCTTTTTGTATGATTTTTTTTAATGTAGATTTGTATGTAGTTTTTGTCCCGAAAAGTTAACTTAGGCTATACTGTATTTCTTAGACTGTGACTGAAGTGAGAGAAGTGGAGCATGCTCTATTCACACAAGAAGAGCTGTTGGTCAGGCTACTTCTTGTTGTGCAATTACAAAACGGATTCCAAAAAAGTTGGGACACTAAACAAATAGTGAATAAAAACTGAATGCAATGATGTGGAGGTGCCAACATCTAATATTTTATTCAGAATAGAACACAAATCACAGATCAAAAGTTTAAACTGAGAGAATGTATCATTTTAAGGGAAAAATCTGTTGTTTCCAAATTTCATGGCGTCAACAAATCCCAAAAAAGTTGGGACAAGTCCATTTTTACCACTGTGTGGCATCCCCCCTTCTTCTTACAACATTCAACAGACGTCTGGGGACAGAGGAGACCAGTTTCTCAAGTTTAGAAATAGGAATGCTCTCCCATTCATGTCTAATACAGGCCTCTAACTGTTCATTCGTCTTGGGCCTTCTTTGTCGCACTTTCCTCTTTATGATGCACCAAATGTTCTCTATAGGTGAAAGATCTGGACTGCAGGCTGGCCATTTCAGTACCCAGATCCTTCTCCTACGTAGCCATGATGTTGTGATTGCTGCAGAATGTGGTCTGGCATTATCGTGTTGAAGAATGCAGGGTCTTCCCTGAAAGAGATGACGTCTAGATGGGAGCATATGTTGTTCTAGAACCTGAACATAGTTCTCTGCATTAATGGTGCCTTTCCAGACATGCAAGCTGCCCATGCCACAAGCGCTCATGCAACCCCATACCATCAGTGATGCAGGCTTCTGAACGGAGCGTTGATAACAACTTGGGCTATCCTTGTCCTCTCTGGTCCAGATGACATGGCGTCCCAGTGTTCCATAAAGAACTTCAAATCGTGACTCATCTGACCACAGAACAGTCTTCCATTTTGCCACACTCCATTTTAAATGACCCCTGGCCCAGTGCAAACGTCTGAGCTTGTGGAGCTTGCTTAGAAATGGCTTCCTCTTTGCACTGTAGAGTTTCAGCTGGCAATGGCGGATGGCACGGTGGATTGTGTTCACGGACAATGCTTTCTGGAAGTATTCCTGAGCCCATTCTGTTATTTCCTTGACAGTGGCATTCCTGTTTAAGGTGCAGTGACGTCTAAGGGCCCGGAGATCACGAGCGTCCAGTAGAGTTTTACGGCCTTGACCCTTACGCACAGCGATTGTTCCAGATTCTCTGAATCTTTTGATGATGTTATGCACGGTTGATGATGATAACTTAAAAGTCTTTGCTATTTTACACTGGGTAACACCATTCTGGTATTGCTGCACTATCTTTCTGCGCAACAATGGTGGAATTGGTGATCCTCTTACCATCTTGGCTTCTGAGAGACACTGACACTCTGAGAAGCTCTTTTTATACCCAATCATGTTGTCAGTTGACTTAATTAGTGTTAATTGGTCTTCCAGCTGTTCGTTATATGCTCAATTTCCTTTTCCAGGCACTTATTGCTATTTGTCCCAACTTTTTTGGGATTTGTTGACTGTGAAATTTTGAATCAACATATTTTTCCTTTAAAATGTTAGATATACGCCAATTAAACTTTTGATCTGTCATCTATGTTATATTACGAATAAAATATTGACATGTGCCATCTCCACATCATTGCATTCAGTTTTTATTCACAATTTGTTTAGTGTCCCAACTTTTTTGGAATCCGGTTTGTATTATCTGAAAGGGACTATGAAGAAGAGGAATGTACAAGAGTATAAGAGGGACAATGAGAGGAAGAGGAAAGAAGGAGCAAAGAAAAGACGAGTACATCAACATTCCAGTGAAAGAGAGGAATTTAAGAGGAGACAAAAAGAGCAAAGTTTGTACATTTAATCAGTAAATTACATAATGTCATAGCTTTTATAGTTAGCCTGTTTTACGCTCATTTTATTCTCTTATCACTAAAGCAAGACATAAGATAACTTTGTTCATAGAAGTCCTACTGGACAATTAAAATAATTCATGAGCACTTAATGCTGTTAAAAACACAAAGTACAATATACAAAATTCACGTGTTTTTTTCCAGATTAATTATCTGGAAACAAAAGAGTGGTAAGGACTAACTGTTATCCATACTAACATGCTCACAACATGATTAATCTCCACCAACAGTCTTTAGGTCTCTTTTAAATTAGTCCCCGAGGCTTAATGGGATTAACCTATATAAATAAAGGTTGAATGAATGTCTTAACTCCATCCTCATATTCCTCCCATCCCCTCACACACACACATGGTTTTATACTGATCGTGCTGTATGACTTTCATTGTTATTTTTACATTATTGCAGTTACACTTATTCACTTTCCTCTCTCTTCAGATTGATGTTGTGTAGATAACATTGTAAATTGGAGAAAAAAGAGAAAGGCAAGGGACAAATGACAAGTTTCACAGCCAAAACAATTTTTTATGGTTGTCCCTTTACAGCCTATACAAGTGTCTCTCTTGCCTGGACAGTGGAATCTTCTCATCTCTGACTGGATAATTTGAATTATAATAAAGCTGTTATTATAACTAACAGGCCTCTTGAGAATGAGTCCTCGTGACTCAGTGAGACTAACCTGTATAAATAAAGGTTTACTGTATTATCCAATCAGTAAAGATCAGGTGAAAACGGACTCCCATGATTTTAGAGTTCAGCACAGAGTTTCACAGACAGTTTTGTAACTGTGAACAGACAATCACAAATGCCATGAGTGCTTTACACCTTAGAGGGTTCAACTTTAGAGTTAGGCAAAGACTCAACAGGAAACAAATAATATAGAGTAGTAAAATGCTTTTATTTTGAATAGTGAAATGGTGGGAAAATCCTCTGTCAAGAAAAATCAGAACAGAGGGGGATATCTCCTCTGGATTCTAATGTGAGAATCCACATAATAGAGAAACATCTGAGGAGAACGGTGTGACAACGCAGAGGAGACACCAGAAGAATCATGAGGTGATCGTAAGGCAACTATCAGACCAACAAAGAATACCATCTCAGCTCTGCCCATATACTCAGGTGGCAATCAGCTCTCATAGGATATATCTGTGTGTCAGCTGAAAGACAGCCCCAGCCAGCCAGATAATCTAACCTGCTCATCCTGAAAACAAAAAAAGATACAACAAAAACACAGAATCCTATCAACAAAAAAGCTTCAATTTTCTTACCGTCTTTGTAATAATACACTAAATACAAATATTGTCATCACATACAAAGAATTGAAAATGCCAAGCATTTTCTCACCAGATGACAGAGTTTGTACACCTACAAACTCTGAACTTTATTTATTTGTTTTTTGGCTGCTCCCTTCCTCAGGGGTTGCCACAGCAAAGTACCTCACATAAAGACTTGGAATTTTTTTTTTACCCTGGATGCTGTTCCTTATGCAACCACAGACCAGCACCAAGGGGAGCAGATGGTGGGGGTTAAGGGTCTTGCTCAAGGGCCCAGAGTGGGGCAAATGAGGGTGGAGGCAGGTGTGAGTCCATATTTTGATGTTGTCGGTCCAGGGGATAGAACTGGTGACCTTCTGATCGCAGGCTCGCCTTATCTAACCTCTGCACCACCACTCCCCCTGTTTGTAAACTTTAATTCACAGTCCTAAAATCCTGTTGACTCAGTTTTGAGCTCATAATCCTCATTTCCTGGTCTGGCAGATTGACCAGATTGGTAATGTTAACTCATTACATCTGGCCCGTTTCTCAAGCTTGTTTCAAGCAGATGCATAGCTGCCATCACCCCCTCCCCATAGCAGTTTCTATTTCACCTTTTTTTTGTTTGTTTTTTCTTTCTTACCTATGAGCATAATGTTGACTTTTCTCATTTTTGTGGAACATATGAACAACATCACTTTAATCCTTTGCTAAGACTGCACAGTCAATCATATTAAATCCTAATACTTTCAAGGTGACCGCAAGCATGGATTCACTGGGCATATGGTCCCATTTTAAGCCTTGATTCAGCAATGTGCGGGGAGAGAGGGACTTTTATCTTTTCATTAGATTTACATCCATGTAATTGCACTGTAATTGCAATTTCTTCTCTTTATCAAGTAGACTGTTCTGTGCGTTTTACCCTTCTCATGTATTATGTTTGGTTCTTTCTTATTTAAGCATCATCTACTCCATGACCCATGTAAAAAAAATAAGACAACACATAAACACAATTCTAACCCCCTCTAGCTTCAATTAGTTTGCTTTATACTTTCAGTTTTCATCCATTTGATTTTTGTTAGTCAACCTAGAGCAAAAAAAAAAGGGATTTTAATGAGACTTGTTATGAGAAATGAGGTGTGTATCTAAAAAGTCAGGCAAATTAAGCCCCATGACTGGCTCTTTAACTTATTTACTTTAGTTTAAAAAAAATGTTGCATCACATTCAACACAACAAAAATGCTAAACTGCACTGCTAAGAAATATTGACCAGAAAAGCACACATATATCATCGGTGTCATTATTGACAGTTTTGACCAAGGAGAATTGTCCACATTTGTGGACTGTGAGCAGAGAGTGTGGTCTTTATCCTTTCGTGGCGTGGATGATTGAGATGTTTTTTTCTGAACACAATGCAGCTGACGCATAGGGTGCCTCTGTTTACTGTGACTGGGATGATATGGTAGCACAGAATACACTGAGCCTGCTGTAAATATTGATTTCTGAACATGATTTATGTTCAGTCAGCCTTACATAATCTTGAGAAGCCACTTGAATGTTCCTTTTATCAGTTAGGTAAATTAGTTTCTTTCCTAGATTGTAAGGCTCTGAAAAGCAAGGTTGATGTCATTGTTCCTGGATAAATTGGTTTTCCCGGGCACATTCTTGTAGTTTGCAAAGGTTTTTCTCCTCAGGTTCCTAATGTAATCCAAGATTTGTCTTTCCCCATAATGAATATGAGAACTTAACGTGTTTTATTGCTGGCTGCACTGCAAATATGCAAAACATACAATCAATAGTGAGTTGAAGTGAATCAAAATGCTCTCCCACTTATAGATCAATTGATGGTCTGCTAAAGGCCATCACAGATGGCTTCTAGTGTGTGACAATTCCCAGTCCAACTTTCAGTAGCCTGATCAATCAGATGCTTGTGGATGGAAACAATGACCACTGAGAAGGTGACATTTGTGTGTTTCAACAAACTACATTAGAGGAACTGAGGTGAGAGTCTCAGAAATACATTGCTTTACAATATTGATGCTTGGCTGACAACAAGGCCAGAGGCCAAGCTTCCACAGTGTTTGCTGTCATACTAGCCTGCCTCTGATGTATTGATTTGTTCTCAGGTGCTTCCAGTTGTTAGCTGTGAATTTCCACTGATGACAGCTGAGATTACTTGTGTCAAATTCTGCACTGACTAGTGTAATTCTCACTGCTTTACTGCTAAAGCAATAAAGTGAACTATTATTTTATGGTCAGGTTGAATTGTAGTACCCACAATTATAGCTTACTCTGAAGTATAATCCTGTTTATTTGGATGCCGTTACCCTTTTTTCAGCCAAATGAGGTTTATTAAAGGGATTCTGGTGTGACCATTTAATCATGCATGCACATTCAGAGACTAATCAAATAATTTACACCAACACTTGCTGGTTTGACTGATAACCCATCCATTTTTCCCCCAATGCTTTAACAACTGCACATAACTCAAAAGACCTTATGCACTTCGCCTGAACGCCTGATATGCATGCACAAGATGTGCAATGATTTGTGATCTAATCTCTGACCAACGTGGATGGTGATTCAGATTATCCTGCTGGGATATAATTTATATTTTAGTAGCATTTGGATCTGTGTGTTGTTAAGTACTTTGTATGCATGCACATAATTTTGAGTCTTAATTATTTCTAATTACTCTAAAATTTGTATAACTGTACTGCCACAGGCAGCAGAAAAAAGATTTTATCTTGTGAAGTTATTGTCGGGATTTCACTGTTTTGACTTCTACTGTGGTTATAATCTAGGTTTTTGGTTAAAATTACCATCACTTGAAAGCATCACGTTGAGATGCCAATGATGCCCTGTGGTTGTAACAAACTACAGCAATGGAAAATGGTCTGCTTTGAAATGCATTTGAAATAGAGTTGGCAGCAAACCCACCACCATCTTTATTGGGCTGCCGTTGCTCTCTTCTCATTCTGAAACATTGATGATTGATGTGTTCATTTAACATTAGCCTCCAGCACCACAAAGAGGATAAGCACCTGGGCTCTAAAAATACCTTCTTTTCAGATCATCCAAGAAGGAGAAAATTTGATGAGTGAAATTACACTCCAAATGGAAGCCCATTCATATTACGCTGTCCTCCCTGCCAGCGATCCACTGTGCTTGCAGCAACGCCTCACTTGCTACAGAGATATTGATATTCATATGGAAATGCTACCCTTTATTACCATAATAACATAAACAAATTGAGGGTTTGATTTGGGTCCAAGGAAAGAGTTAGTGGGGCACTTTTGGCAAGCCTACTAGTCAACAGCTGTGCGTCTCAGCTTAGCATGATGTATGCTTACACCACCTCACTTAAGAAGCCTTTGCAGCTGCAAATGTATGAGACAATGTGTAAGTGTATGCATGCAATTTTTCTGGGGTTTAGCTTAGTGTCATTATGTTTCTGTCACTGTTGTCATAGTAACAGTGCCAATCAAACTTTACATTCACTCAGTCTCTTCCCATTTTATTTGATTCTATATTTTATGCTTTTATTGTGTTTTTATGGTCTTGGGAAAAGTAGCCTCTTGGAATGAAAACCTTACAATTATCCGAGCTGTGTCAGCTATTTTTATATAGCTTTGCAAAATTGCATGCTAATGGAAATATTGTCCCAATAGTAAAAATGGCGACTGTTCAAACCTCCCCTTCATATATATATATATATATATATATGTATATATATATATGAGGATTGACATTCACACAGATAATCCTTTCCTAATGCCAATTTTATTTCTGCAACAAATTTGTGTTTGTCCTAGTCCATGAGCAGATGTTTATGGTGCAGTACATACTTTAGTATTACCACAATTCAACAAGGATTTCAAGTGGCTCAATAATCCGCCATTCCACTCACTCCACTAGAAAAAAAAAAAGCGGTGAAAAAGGTCATGCACTTAAAATAGATTCTCCCTACTATGGGTAACAGACACTAGGGGTGAATGAAGTATAACCAGTCCAGTGTCACTCCTTCAAACAGCATGTTTTTATCTTTTTATGGAGATATTATTCAAGCAGCTGTGTTGCCTCTCATCACTCAGTGCTTCTGACCATGTAAGTGAGATGGAAAGAACAGGCATGTGGTCAGTCAGTCATGTCTAAGAAGACCTTGGAGGACCAGGGAGCTTTGCTGCTGGGACTTGACAGCACAACGCTGATAGATTGGTTTGCTCAGCAGAAAGCATGGAATAAAAATTGAAAAAAAAAAAAAAAAAAAAGCAAGACACCATGACCATAACTAGAATATTAAATCACACTAGAATATGATCAGGCTGATTCCTCTTGGGTGTTGGACACTTAAAACATCTAAGGGGGGAAATACATCTCATTGAGGCAAAATTAGAGGTAATCAGAGAAAATTTCAAGTAGACTCCTGAGAGGATAAAATATGAGATGATCAAACTGATGATGTAATCCAGTGAAAATTCCTGGACATGTCTGTGTAACATAATAAAAACACTTTACACTGAAGTTTGGAACTAATCTAAACAATTTCTGTTTAATACTTTACATTAAATATGACTTTTGACATTTACTATGATTATTGTTTTTCTTTCTTTCTCTAAATGATAAAAATCAAAAGTTTAAACATATGTAGCTTATTTGCTCTTAGTCCAGTACTAGAAATAGCACAGTTACCCTTACTGCACTCGTGTCATACCTATTGTATCTATCATACCAATTACTGCTCCCAGGCACAACCATGCAGACCATTACAACAAAAAAGAATGGCTTACAGAGGTATACAATTTCTGATAAACATGGCTTTGTGGGAAGCAAACATTTTTTTTATATTTTTGACAGAACTGTGGGAGCCGACCCTACACAGCAAGAGTGACCTGCCAGCTGCTGATAAAATGATGCTGTTGAATTTCTTTTACTCTTGTTGTGTTGCCTTTGCCAGTTTGGGATCCAGTGCAGATTTTAAGCTTGTAAGTTACCAAGCTTGTAAACTTGTAATATAAAACTAAAAAAGCTCAGATCTGGGATATTTACTCAAACATCAAATGTTTGAGTAAATATCCCAAGTTCAGACAGGGAATATGTCTTTTTTTCTTATTTTTTTCTTCTTAATGTTGTAATAATTACTTTACCTGTATTTAAAATGTTGGTAAATTCATCCACAAAACATCACAAATATTGATTAGATCGTCACAAAACATCCACAGTTGTTAAAAGACAGTGGTGAGACCAGCTATGTTGTATGGTCTGAAGACAGTGGCATTGAGAAAAAGACCGGAGAAAGAACTAGAAGTGGCAGTGATTAAGATGTTGAGGTTTTACTTAGGAGTGACAAGGATAGATAAGATTAGAAATGAGATCATCAGAGGTACATCACAGGATGAACAACTGGGAGATAAAGTTAAAGAGGCCAGACTGAGACGGTTTGGACATGTCCAGAGTAGGGACAGTGGGTTTACTGGTAGAAGGATGTTAGAAATGCAACTGCCAGGAAAAAGACAAAGAGGAGATGTATAGATGCAGTTAGAGAGGACATGGAGGTAGTTGGAGTGAGGACAGAGGATGCAGAGGACAGAGTGAGATGGAGGAGGATGGCTTGCTGTGGAGACCCCTGAAGAGAGAAAAGCCGAAAGAAGATTAGTTCATCCACAGGTTATATGTAATGAGAAGTTATCAATGCATATTATGGCATGGAATACATGCAAAATTGTAAGGTTTTACTTGGGATACTTTTATGTTATCTCAAATATCTATGTGAACACTTTCATATAGCAAACTCTTGCAACAAATTGCAGACCTGAACATCAATCCGTTCATCCATTATTTTTACCCACTTATTCCATTTTGGGTCACGGGGGTCACTGGTGCCCATGTCCAGCAATCACTGTGCGAGGGGCGGGGTACACCCTGGACGGGTCGCAAGTCCATCACAGGGCCACATAGAGACAAACGAGACAAGCAACCATTCACTCTCTCACTCACACCTAGGGACAATTTAGAGTTACCAATCAGCCTAACATGCATGTTTTTGGTCTGTGGGAGGAAACCGGAGTACCCGGAGAAAACCCACTCATGCACGGAGAGAACATGCAACCTCCACCCAGAAAGGCCCCTGGACCGGGGTTTGAACCAAGGACCTGCTCGCTGAGAGGCAGCAGCTCTACCAGTTGCGCCACTGTGCTGCCCCAGACCTGAACATGCATATCAGTAATTTATTTGACAATCAAATGGACCCCCCACTGTTGATTTAGATCATTAGAAGCCAGAATGCTAAAGCACAAGGGGAATGACAGGACCATTGTAATGAGAGAACGAAAAGAGACTGGAATGATGAAAATGTGGGAATGAGTGAGAAAATGAATGGTTGTTTGTCTCGTTTGTCTCTATTTGTCCCTGGGATGGACTTGTGACCTGTCCAGGTTGTTCCCTGCCTCTCGCCAGGGGGCCTGCTGGATATGGGCAACAGCCCTGTGACCCAGAAAGGACAATGTGGATAAAGATAATGGATGGATTTTATCATTGTGTTACTCACAAATAATACTGTTGTTGTTCTTTTTTCCCCTAACATTGTGCAGCCCTCGTCTTTCACTTCACATGATATCTTTGACTTGCACACTGAATTCTCCTGACATTACATCATTTTTGCATGTGATCATTTAACACCATCAAAGAGACAGCAACAGACACATTTTCTTCTGCACAATATGAAGGAAAAAAATCACAAGTTTGTTTGACTAAAATGCCCCCTGGTTACAGAACCCCCTGCTGTTCTGTAATGTATCCCAAAATTGTAACTCTCTCATTAACTTTAGGGGTTCTACCTTCAGACTCATCAGTTATTGTGACATCTAATGGATGAAGAAAAAGTGGTAGGTTAGACTTTGTAATAAGGATGGTTTTAGCATGTTCATTCTAATCCAAGCAATCGTTAAACCACATGCTTCAGCCAACAGATAAATGACCTTTTGTGGGGTATTAATTGCAATCTGTAAGTTATACATCTTAATTAACCCCCTGCAACACTAGCAAACTAAACTTATTTTTTTCTGATAAGATCAATAGCTGAAAACTGCTTTTCTGTATTGCTTGTGAGGATGTTTTTTAGTTAATTGAGTATTGCTTGAGTAAGACACTGAAACCCAAAAGTGTTATCATCACAACGTGGCAATGATCACTCCATCCTCAAACAATATAATGAAAAAAATACAATAATTTATACAATAATTGTTCACCTAATCTACTTTCTGCTTAAGCATAAACTTGCCCAACACCCAAGGTTGAGATATTATTGTTTTCAAATTCCCCATCTGAAAAAGGCTTCAAAATAACAAAACTTCAACAAGTTGTTGAAATTTGCAGATTTATTGCTTGGTTAATAGAAAGCTAGTTTTGTTTATGAGAGTGCAAGTTTGAAAACTCAATTTCTATTGGGACTGAATGATCTCAACAGGAATTTTAAAGAAAATGATAGTGAAAAGACAAATTATTTCTGAAGATAAAACATGTTGACCCAAAGGTAAATTTGGAAGTTTATATGTTTTTTTACTTACGGAAATTGCTAATATCGATGTACAAATTTTTACACAAATCTCAATTACAGCAAAAATATGATTTTTACTTATTTTGCACTACAGCCTGCCCTAATTTTGACTCATTGTTCCAGCAGATGTCACATATTGTGTCCTCTGTTACATTTGTTAAGATGGTATGTATCCTGTAAGGTCAACCTGAACTTGTGACTACTGTTTCTGTCCTACTTAGTTTGTGTCATGTAGAGTCATTATGTCATGCTATATATGTATGTGCTCTAGGATTGCATGTATCATGTGAGTTTGACTTGAATGGAACAACTACATCATCAGCAAAATCATTTTTTTATGTTGTGAAGTCATACAAAATTAATTTGTCTTATATAACATGCTAACGAAGTATGTGCATTTTGATAGTATATCTCAAGTGAGGTCATATAGTATCTTTGGAGGGTACATTTGGAACAGTCATGAAAGTCATACTAAATATTTCCTGATACATGCTCAATAATCCAGGTAGATAAATCTAACTAGGTTGAATCAGGTCCTCTGGACGGATTTTTCTTTGGTGAAATGTTTTGTCTTTTGTCCAGAAAACTTCAGTCTGAAGAGCTGCAAGCAAACAGTCTTATAAGCACCTCATCATAGTGGATCAACCAGTTTGCTCGTGACTGTTAGGAAATTTTTGGTCAAAGTTTATGGATGTTTTTAACTTCTATTGCAGAGAATGTTAACTCTGCCCATGAATCGTGTGTTTGGGTTAGCAGAGAGAGTTGGATGAGGAGCTAGGTGAGGCTGCAACATGCAGCTGGCACTCCAAGGACGCCTCCAAGCTTGTGTGCTCGGTTGAACTGATAAGCATATAAAAACATGCTTCACACGCTGCTTGTGCAAATTCTCATGACTTGTCTTCATGTGTGTACTTTCTGTAGATAGATCTGTGTAACCTGTCCAAAAAAGTGGACCTTGCAAGTAAATACCAGTTAAAAAGCTTCTCTAGCTGTCGAGTGTGACTTCTTTTGAGTTCATAAGATAAAGCGAGAATATTTTTCTCCAACAGTGACTGGTAAACTAGTTGTTCGCATGTACAAGGATGACCATCAGTCCAATGACTGATCGTTAGTGCCCTGATGGCCACTTGCTGTTCACAGAGTGCTGAGTGATTCAATTAACGTCATTGTAAAGAGGGTGACAGGTAAACACGGAGGTCTCCATCCCTGTTTAATGATGAATGGGTTCTCTTTACACAGATAGCTTCCTTTACTCCTCTCTCAAACCAGCATTCCTCTCTATCAAGGATATGCACATCTTCATCCCTGAAAGAGTGCCTGCTGGTCTGCAGATGAGTGTAGACCGCAAAGTCCTGGCCTGATGATGTTGCTCTTCTGTGCTGGGCCATCCTTTAGGACAGTTGCTGGTTAGTTTCCTCGTTGTATGACTAATCACAGTAGTCCTGGAACTGAACAGCATACACACTATTACTTTGTTTGTGCCAGGGGACTGGATCTTTGGGATGAACCAGTCTTTGCCATAATGTATTTTGGGGTTTGAAATGAAATGATATGCGAAGGTTCTGCTTATAAAACTGAGTTTGCTTGCAGCTCTTCAGACTGAAGTCTTTTGGATAAATCTGAAACATTTTAACAAAGAAGAATCTGTCCAGAGGACCTGACTCAATCTTGCTATACATACTAAATATTGTTTCCAACGTCGGGATGGTTATAGCAAGTGTCTTAAGGTTGTTTCTGTTTTGTAAGGTCATTCTACATGCCATACATGGTTTTTTTTTTTTTATGACATACTACATTGTATGTGTCATGTGAAATCATTGTGAACATCATATGCTATATTTGTATTTGGAGAATATGTGTCATGGGAGGTCATTCTTAATGTCATAGTTGGGTGCAATGTACATGATTCAAGAAACTGTGCATCTTATAAAGATTTTTCAAAAGGCCTTGCATGAAACATGTGATTGTAGTACATATACATATTATAATATTTAAGTATTTTGTGATAATATGTGTTGTGTAAAGTTACTGTGTGCATAATACTATGTGTCCTAGGATAATATGTGTTATGTGGGTTCACTGGGAATGTTTCTCAGGATGGCATGTGTTTTGAGGTTGATATGAATGTCAAACAATAGTTTTTGCCTTTGGGTGGTATGTGCTTTTTAGGTCATTTTACTGGTCATGCCATATAGTAAGTATCTCAGGATGATCTGTTGTTGTTTGAGGTCAAATTGGCCGTCATACTATAAGTACGTATGTGTTCTATGATAGAATGATGTGAGGTCATTCAGAACATCATATTATAGTAAGTCTCATAAGATATGATTACAATACACATATGATACATATGATTATCAGAATAACCTTAAAAGACACATACTCCCTAAGAATTACTATAATATGATGTTGAGATTGACCTTACAACACCTACCATACAGAATGACGCTTGATTGACACATTTTATGCTAAAACATTCACAGAGTAGAAATAAGTCATCTGCAAAAAAGTGGTCTTTACTTTTTCAAGTACTACCACCCAAAAAGCAGTAGTACTCAAAAGAGTATGTGACCTGTGCTGGCAAAATGTTTAAAATGGCATTACGTCACAAACAATCATAGTCCCTTCATATCAGAATGACAATAAGTTAACCTCGTATTATACATGCCCTCCTGAGAGACAAGATGGTGTTTGTTATTTGAGGTAATTGTAGCTAATATACTTTGGTGTGTGTCTCAAGATGGTATGTGTTATGTTAGATAAACGTAACATCACACTATAGTCTTTGTTTTTGAATAGGATGTGTTTTGTGAAGTCATTCTCAGCGTCATAGGATGACATTGAAACATTGGTTTTCACTGAACTTCATACTAAACATCATCAGATTATGTGTCTCAGCATGGTGTGTGTTATTTGAGCTCAAACTGAATACTTTGTCTTTGGATAGTATCTGTTATGTAAGTTTTTTTTTTTTTTTCTGAATGTCATATAGTAAGTATTTGAGAATGTGTGTCTTGTAAGGTCATTCTGATAATCATACTGTATTAGGTGTCATAGGATGGTGTGTGTTATGTGAGGTAATTGTGAAAATCACACTATAATATGTATCTTTGGATAAGGTCGTAATGATCATCCCATTATGGCAAGTTGCCTATGATATGTCATGACATTTGAGGTAATGCTGAACATCATATAGTGTGTTTCCCAGGTTGGTATGTTCCATGTAAGGTCAGATCAGAACTTCATTCTGTAGTTTGTATCACAGGGTTATCCTGAATATCAATATGCCTTAAGAAACATGTTACATTGCAAGTGCTTATACAATAGAGACAGAGAAACAAAATGTTACCAAACATGTATTAATGCATTCTATTTTCCATTAAAAAAAAGGTGTTTGGTATTGCAGAGTTTGACAGTTTTCATGTATTGGTATGCATTTATGCTCACATATGTGAAATATGCAGACAAAAGGGCTTTGTTTACATTGAGTGCATTCCTGCTTGCAGAATTGCATATGATCTGGGAATCTACTGGATTAAATGCTTTCAACCTGCTCCATTTGATATAGATCAGGATAACCTTTATAAGTTGGCTTCCATAGTTTCAATAAGTAATGAAAAGATGTATGTATGTATGTACAGACCCTTTCCAAAAAATTAGAATAATATGGAAAAGTTATGTAGCTTCCACAAGTCCATTAAAAAGTTATTCTTTAATAGATGATAGATTCAGGGCCCAAATTTTAAGCAATTTCAAGTATTTATGTGTTTATTTTTACATAATTTGGGCTTCCAGCTCATGAACCCCACAAAAAACAGGAATTCAAAAAATTAGAATACTGTGGAGAAATCAGCCCAAATTTTGCAGGGCATGGATGTTTGAAACTGAGTGTGACACACTAATCATCTACTAAACTCAAAGCACCTGCACAGGTTTCCCCAAGTGTCATAAAATTTCTTCAGTTTGGTTCAATTGTCTCAGTTCAGTTCAATATGAGGAAGACTGCAGACATAACTGGCCAGAAGACCATCATTGATACCCTCCATAGGCTGGGTAAACCACAAAAGTTAAAAGCTAAGGAGGCTGGCTGTTCACAGAGTGCTGTGTCCAAGCATATCCATGGAAAGTCTAGTGGAAGGGCAAAATGTGGCAGGAGAAGATGCATCAGCAAAAGAGATGATCGTGGGCTTCAGCGATTTTCAAACATAGAAGATTCAGACACATCCGGAAGATTGGCTACAACTGTTGGGTTCCTGGGGTCAAGCCACTTCTGAACTTGAGCCAACGTAGAAATGGTCTCAACTGGGCCAAGGAGATGAAGGGCTGGACTGTTGGCCAGTGGTCCAAGGGACTCTTTTCTGATGAAAGTAAAGTGTGCCTTTCATTCGGAAATCAAGGTCCAAGGGTTTGGAGGAAGTGTGAGGAACCAATACTGCTTGAGGTCCAGTGTGAAATATCCACAATCAGTCATGATTTGGGGTGCAATGTCCATTGCAGGTGTTGGTAAACTCTGCTTTCTTAAATCCAAGGTCACCACAACAGTCTACCAGAATGTTTTAAAGGACTTCATGATTCCTTCTGGAGATGCAGATGTCATCTTCCAGCAGGACCTGGCCCCTGCCCAGCCCACCAGAAGCACCAAAACCTGGTTTGATGCCCATGCCACAGTGCTTGATTGGCCAGCCAACTCACCAGACCGAAACCCCATTGAGAATCTATGGGTTATTCTCAATAGAAAAATGAGGGGCACCAGACCCAACAACAAAGAGCTGACAGCAAGCATCAAGGAAATCTGGGCTTCCATAACTCCCAGTCAATGCCACAGGCTGATTGTCTCAATGCCACGTCACATCGAGGCAATGATTAAGGCAAAGGGATTCCCAACCAAGTAGTGAAGATTGACATATCGTTTTGAAAGTACCATATTTTGATTGATTTGTTGTGATCCTAATTTATGTCTTCTTTCTGCAAAAACTGAGTAGTAGTGTGGGCTGATTTATCCACAGTATTCTAATTTTTTTGAATTCCTGTTTCTGTGGGTGTCATGAGCTGGAAGCACAAATTATGTAAAAATAAACAAATAAATAATTTAAATCCTTTAAAATGTGGGCCCTGAATCTATCATCTATTAAAATTAACTTTTTGAATGGAATTATGGAAGTTAAACAACTTTTCCATGATATTCTAATTTTTTTGGAAAGGGTCTGCATACATGTATTGTATGTTTTCAGGTCATTTAGGACACAATAAGAGGAATAAACCAACAACCTTAGATGGCAAACCACTGCTTCACATGTGTTCACATATGCATTGTGAAAAACACAGATAATTAATTTCCCTACTGGGGTTTAATAGATTAAAATAAAAAAAAAATAATTATTAAAAAATTAAAAACAAACTACCGGTCAAACCTACAAGTTCAAGGTTTTTTTTTTTTTTATTATGCTTGAGGTTAAATTTCTTGTACAGCATTCTCAACAAGAAGAAAAGAAGAAGATAACATCTATTACACAAATCTGAAAAAAAAAAAAAAAAACTATATAAATAGATAATTGAATATCTATAACAATAAATAAAAAATTGTTAGATTAGCAAAAGTAACTAACTTAAAAAATGTATTGCCCTTCCCACTCAAAGAAATTAATCAGACAAAGTAGAAAACCAAATTCTTCACACTTCTGTACAACTATTTTCTGCAGTTATTAACTTGCAGCTTGACTGATGAGCCAAATTCAGCAGAGATCAGAGAAGGCGAGCATGTGATAGAGAAATCGCCTATTCAAATCATTGCATCATAACATCAAAATTTGTGTGGAACGGGTGATGGACCCACATCTGCATTTACCCTCATTTGTCCCACTGTGGGCCGAGCAAGGCCCTTAGCTCCTTGAGCTTCTTCTCGGGCACCTTAAATTACAGCTCTCCGCTCCACACATATGGCCTGTGGAATCCCAGTGATCTCTGATTGTGTCAGGAAAGGCATCAGGCATAAAACAATTGCTAATTCTTCATGTGAGTTATCCTGCTATGGCAACCCCTGAAGAAGGAAGCAGCCCAAAAAATACAAAAAACAGTAAATAATACAAAAGTTGCCACCAACCTACTATCTGCTACTTTCGTCTGCAGCATAACTGCTGGTGCTGTTGTCACATTTCCTGTCCCTTCAGGACTCTGATCACACCACTGAGAGAGATAATCTCAATAAGTTTACCATGGATGATCTGTACCATAAATCAGACAGGTTGCTTGGTCAGGTGTCATCATGTGATGAGGCTGTTTGTCACTGAAACCACTGGAGGGCTTTATGATCAATCTGTAGTAAAATTCCTTTCAAGGAGGTAGAAGAGTCCACTTTATTACAGAGGGCTTATTTCTCCACTGTTGAGCAGTGTACCTCCCTTGGAAACAGCCTGTAGCTAATAAAAGAGACAATATGTTGATCCTCAGGTGATCCCTGCAGGAGGACAGCTCCATTACCCCTTGACAAAGCATCTGGTTGCAAGGCAAAATGTTTGTTCAAGTTAGGTTAATAGAAACAAGTTTCTTACTAAGAAATTGATGAATTTCCTGTAATGCAGCCGTTGTCCATTTGACCTCACTGGAACAGTAGCTCTTGTCATTTTTGCCAGTGGAGCATTTTGGGCTGATCCTTTCAGGACGAACTATAAGATAAATATAATAACTAATAAAATCGGGCTATCTTTAAGAATGGGCACAGTTGTGTTTCTTTTCTTTTGGGGGCGGGGGGAAGGCTTGAATAACATGAACCTTGATCATTCTATTTCCAGCTTATGTCAGTCTCAGATAAAGCAGACTTATTTGACTGGGTTAAGACTCGACCCCGCAGTGTCTCCAGATACAGTATATGTTTTTTTTTTGGTGGCTATTCTAATAATCAAACTATGAGTATGAGTCCAAGGATGATATGAGTTATATCAATCTAATCTGAATATTGCACTGTGATCTTGTCTTTGCATTGTGTTTGTTTTGTGAGGTCAATCTCATTGTCGTATATTTGGATGTGTTATGTGAGCTTATTCTTATAGTCATACTGTAGGCTGTTATTAGATGATATGGGAGCTAATTTTTAACATACCATGTGTGACACACTTGATGTGATGGTACTCCAGGACCTCCTTCAAATGCTAAGGATTCTCCTTCCATTATTAGTCTCTGTAAATTAAAATATTATTAAGACAGACCACTTAAGACCCATTCGTAGTTATCACATTTATATAGTACTTTGTCCAGACACATAGGGGCGGTAGGTTAATGACTAATCACAATTAGAACCAGTGTCATATACAACTTATGAAGCATTTGCTTGAACACCTGAGTATACAGTTCTTTCATTCCATCTATTTATGGACAGAAAGGGGTGTGTACTCTCATAACCTTCACCACCTTGTAAATATTGTTTAAAAGGGTAAGCATGAAGTTAATGATCTGTAAAAATCTCAGAGGGAAATTCTACTTTTGTAGAAAGCTAAGCCAAAGAAAATGAGAAAACTACTGCTTTGCTGTGCAAGATATTAACGAATAACACTTAGTACTTAGTAGCATCAGGCTTGATCTCTAAAATGTAATGGTTTGGCACTTTTAAGTGGACCAACAATGGCCATAGCCAAACACTCAAATGGTAAATCATTAATGAGAAGGACTATTATTGGTGCTCTTGCAATAAATCTATTGGTATCACCTGGCACAACAAACCAGATTATTTTGTTTCCTTACTTTGGCAGCCCTGAGAACAGAGTGGCCTATATCTAAAACAATTCCTTGAGAACCATTTACCTGACAATAAATCTATTGTCAATTAAGCCTTGCACTTGTGGCATTTGCCTTATCTGAGAAAACAGTTCACCTAATTACTTTTGATTAAAGTTGACAACAAACAGAGCAGATTATTTTGAATTTAGACAATTACAGGAGCAAAATGATTATTAGGTCCCTAAATTATTCTTGACATGGATAAACACAACAAGGCCTTGAAAACTAGTACTGAACAACCAAATTATGCAGTGATCACAAAACAGATGTCTCCGTATGGAGCTCTGCGGACAGGTCAAGGCTTCTGTCAGGACAGAAAGCAAGGACTAGAATTAAAACTGACAATGTGAGGTTCTCTTGACATTTAGGATGGATTTGCATTGTTCCATGAATGTCAAATGACTCACTCTCAGTGTGGCAATAAAGTATTAAAGTGCCGTTTCTACAGATAATTTAAGCCTCTGTTATGTGAGTGACAATCATTCAAAATCAGATTTTTTTAACAAAATGCTGTTTTTTAATTCATTTGCAGGTTCACAATTTTAGCATGTTTTGTTTTAGTACTTACAAAATGCATTAACGTTTATTTCCGTTGATAAACAGAAAATATTATTTTCATAAATTAAACCTGTCCAAGGCTGTACATGATTAATAGCTATTTAGAAAATGTTAGTTTTCCTGCTGGTTTGTTAGAAATAGAAATCTAGCACATACACTTTAATTCTGAAGCAGTAACAAATATCTTAACACTAAACATCCTCAAAATTATATATATATATATATATATATATATATATATATATATATATATATATATATATATATATATATTGTATATTTTTCTTATTAAGTTAAGGTTGGAATTAGAAAATAAAGCAAATCAATTTTTGTAGGCTCAAAAGTAAGTTGGAGAAATATTCTTTGCACGCTGAATGACAGTGAGTTAATGAAACGCTACAGATTAGATTGAGTAGGGATAATGTTTGTGTTGGATCTCATTAAAGATGTGACACATCTCCCACCCGGGGCTTTAACGGCAGGAACAAAAGAGATCACATCTGCAAGGTATAAAGAAACTGGGGGGTGAATTCAGCAGTGTAGTTCTGATGACTTTCCTCTGGAAATGATTTGATGCTTAATGACTAATTGAGGTAATGGTCATTGGCTTGATAGGTCACTCGTTCACAGTACATTTATAATGTACCCAATGTTGCTATCTATGTAAACTGGTAATTGAAGCTGAGCTCCAATTATCCACGTTATAAATAACATTGTCATAAACAAAGAATCGGCATGTGAAATGGCCACTGAGCACAGACCTCAATTTATTTACATCCAACACTTTTTCACTAAGATCAAAAGAAACAAGTATACACTGTCTTTTGTATCCTATAAATCTGTGTAAGCAGTCAGTAGTGTGTGCTGCCTGGTTAGGCAAATTGAGTTAAATTTTTAGTAATGTTGGTATTTATTGAGCACATGGGCAACGGCGACCTCCATGACCCAAAATGAAAGAAATGGCTAAAAAATAATGGATGGATGGACAGATGGATGATATTTATTGAAAAAAAAAAGGAGAATATTCAGACCCTTTCCAAAAAAAATTTGAATATTATAGAAAAGTTGTTTAACTTCCATGATTCTATTCAAAAAGTTAATATTTAATAGATGATAGATTCAGGGACCACAATTTACACTATTTCATGTATTTATTTGTTTATTTTTACATAATTTTGGCTTCCAGCTCATAACACCCATGAAAACAGGATTAAAAAAAAAAATTAGAATACTGTGGAGAAATCATCCCAAATTTTGGCTACAACTGTCGGATTCCTCTGTCCTCTTTTCCGATGAAAGTAAAGCGTGCCTTTCATTTGGAAATCAAGGTCCAAGGGTTTGGAGGAAGAAGGGTGAGGAACAAAGTCCATACTACTTGAGGTCCAGTGTGTAATATCTACAGTCAGTCATGATTTGGGGCGCAATGTCCGGTGCAAGTGTTGGTAAACTCTGCTTTCTTGAATTCAAGGTCACTGCAAAAGTCTATCAAAATATTTTAGAGGACTTCATGATTCCTTCTGCTGAGGATCTGTATGGAGATTTCATCGTCCAGCAGTACCTGGCTCTTGTCCATGCTGCCAGAAACACCAAAACCTGGTTTGATGCCCATGCCACAGTGCTTAACTGGCCAGCCAACTCTCCGGACCTAAAACCCCTTGAGAATCTATGGGGTATTCTCAAGAGGAAAATGAGGGGCACCAGACCCAATAACAAAGAAGAGCTGACAGCCAGCATCAAGGAAATCTGTGCTTCCATAACGCCCAGTAAATGCCACAGGCTGATTGTCTCAATGCCACGTCACATCGAGGCAGTGATTAAGGCAAAGGGATTCCCAACCAAGTATTGAAGATTGAAATATTGTTTTGAAAGTACCATATTTGGATTGATTTGTTGTGATCCTAATTTCATTTTTTTTTCTGATTTCTTCAAAGTATTCTAAATTTTTTGAATTCCTTTTTTCGTGGGTTTCATGAGCTGGAAACCCAAATTATATAAAAATAAACAATTAAATACTTGAAATTGTTTAAATTGTGGGCCCTGAATCTATCATCTATTAAAGATCAACTTTTTGAAAGGAATTATGGAAGTTAAACAATGTTTCTCTGATATTCTAATATCTTGGAAAGAGACTGTATATATTTATCTTATCTTATATAAGAATAGTATATACACACACACACAGTAGTCCCTCATTTCTTGCGGATGTTAGGTTCCACCCCCACCCTACCCCTCCGCAATTAGTGAAAATCCACAAAGTAATAACATTATATTTATTTTAGTATGTATACATATTTTAAGGCTTTATAAACCCTTCCCACACCCTTGCAATGTTCTAAACTCTTAAACCTATGTCATTTTAACAACATATGTACAGTAATGTATATGTAGCTACTAAATTTTACTTACCTGGCTCTGCAGAACAGGAGCAGCTCTCAGTTATGTCCCGGCTGTTCATTTCTGCAGACCTGCCCTGCAGCAATGAAAGCCCACAATCAATTTTCTAAACTCTTAAACCTACTAATTTTAACAGCGTACTTATATGTACAGTACAGTAGCGTCTACATTTTACTTACCATTGTGGCCCCGCTTGGAAGTCCTTGTTGAAATAGATTAAAAGAGTGCCAGTGGGCTCCAGATGGATTGCCGGACGTTTGGTGTGCGTCCCCGCTCGGAGGTCCACATGGGCGGGCTACCAGTTCTCAAGATTCACTGATGGGTATGGAGGTCTGGTTCTGGTCCGGTTCTGTGTAGCGCTGAGCACTGAAGCACATTTCGGGGTGGGGGCAAATCTTCGGTTGGCTGGCACAGACTGGAGGTGGTCAATTGGGTCTAAGTCTGGATGAAAAAGTCCTGATTGAATCCGGATGGAGCCCCGAACCTACAGCGGTGCACATCCCCACATATTTCAGCAGAAGGAATCGGGGCTTATGGGTTGGGCCCTGTTTGCTTCTGGAAAATGTAGTCATTATGAGCGGTAATACAGTTAGGCTTATTGAAAGAATACTACTAAACGGCATCGTGAGTCCCAAGTATATATATATATATATATATATATATATATATATATATATATTACTTTTTACCATACAGTACTGTATCCAGTACTGTCCCAATCACGTGAGTAATATTAAAATTGACAATCACGTGTCCTGAACTATTTTTTTGTACAATATTATGTGCTGTACGTTGACAATCCACAATAAAGTGTGTCCTGGAAAGTCGAACCATGAAGTAGCGAGGGACTACTCTATAATTACAGTATATATATACAGTATATATACAGTTTATATATAGTATATATATATTCTAGAATTGCGCCGCTCAAGGTGGCTGCATGTTGGAGCAGCTCTGTTACTTTCATTCTGAGATTTTGCTTTTGGAAACTTTAATTCCTCTTTTTCTGGATGTAAATCACATTTTTGGATGATTGTTTCCTCTGGTATCGGATGCTGTGCAGCTGGAAGGATTTTTACTGAAACTTTTTTAGTTTTGGACATTTGTTATGATGCGTAACCATGACAACAAGGCAGTTTTCTACAACCAGCAGCTGATTAACATCTCAAAAGCTCAAATAATATCTCAACTACAGCCCAAAATCTCAAATGAGTTGAAAAGGATGTTCTGTGGACGCACTCTCATCTACCTGCCAGCTGTGCTCGAGTGTCTGATCACTGAGATCCTGGAACTAGCAGGAAACACGGCTCGTGACAGCAGAAGAACAGGATCGTCCCCCGACACCTACAGTTGGCTGTCCGCAGAGACGAGGAGCTCAACAGACTACTGGGAGGAGTGGCCATCGCTCTGGGAGGAGTTCTGCCCGCCATTCGTGCAATCTTACTGCCCAGGGGAACCGAGAGGCCAGCCGAGTCTGAGTGGACAGATCGGACGGGATCTGCAGCCAGTTTCTTATGATCCACTGTGGGATGGACCTTTACAAGAGATCCTTCCTGTCTACAGCTATCAGTATCTAAAACATCTCTTAATGAAATGAGGATAACGAGTTACTACAACAAATAATTTCCCTTTGGGATTAATAAAGTATTTTTGAATTGAATTTGAATTGAATTGAATATAAAAACAGTTCAGAACAAATAAATATTTGATTTTTCGTTGACAGTTTAATTGCTTTTATGTTTGTTTCTTTTTTATTTGAGGTGTCATTTACTGTTGATAAAAACACAACGATTTTATTTTATTTTTTTCATGTGTGTAACAAACCGTGGTGGTGCGGGAACGAGTGAACTATTAAACATCCAAAAAGTCGTATCTTTGCTGTTACAGCATGAAATAATTTAATATTGTCAAATAAAGTTTACATAAACATCTGCTGTTGTTTTGTATACACGGTAAAAGTAGGAGGTTTTAATTGACGCACGGACCAGCATGATTGATTGCGATAATGTGATTATGTGTAATGTTGTCATGGTAACAACCATATTTTGTAATGTTTTGCAGATAAAGTGCCCCCTTTCCAGTTTTTGTGAGTCATAACTTTTTGATTCTGCTTTTAGGAAATAATTTCTTAATTGAGCTCATTTTCATCTTAGTAGCACCTGAATAGATGTCAGTCGTGACTGCTGTATTTTAAGAATTCAAGAGTAATTGTTTTCTGATCATGTGGTCAACAGGATAATAGGTGTCTACTTCCTCCAAAAAGTAATTATCCTTGGACAGCTTGTGTGTGTGTGTGTGTGTGTGTGTGTGTGTGTGTGTGTGTGTGTG
>NC_056519.1:14252321-14268672 GCF_014905685.2 Nematolebias whitei | reverse complement strand
GTTTTTATTTATTTATTTTATTTTATTGTTTGTTTTGTTTTAGTTTTTGTCATAAGCCTCAAACTGCCAGAATATCTCAAACATCCCTCAGGCTGTAAGTCATTTGATTCCCAAATAATACTGTGTTTTTCAATATAGGATGGTGTGATCATTCTTTCTTGCAATTCTGGCTCAGACATCTGTTTGTACGGATGAGCGCATGAGGGAGAATACTCTAGAGGCTCTTCGCTATTGAGAAAAATGCCTGCGTGACTTCACATCCCCCCCTAATGCTTTTTGCTTTCTGAGTGCTTCTTGCCCTGTAGGACAGAAGTGTGACTATCCCACCTACAGCGTTACACTGTAACACACATGTGCACTCTAGTAAACTCAACGCATGCTCATTCACAAACTGCAGGAAGAACTCTGATTTCTGCTCCTGTCTTTCCCGTGTTGAAGGTCAAAGATGTGTTAAAGCAACATGATCTCATTAATCTGCATATCTTTAGAACAGAAGTAGCTTCTAACCCAATGCCCATGAATGGAAGAGAAGTAGCTTTCATGTGTGTCAATTTGTGTAGTCTCACGGGACGGCCTCGCCCCCACCACCACCACCAGCAGCAGCTCATCAAAGTAACATATTAAAATGAGATGACTCAGACCGATGATGACGCTTTGAGACTCGCTGTGCCAGAAGTGTGGCAAACTATAGCGTGTTTGCCTCAATCTCGTTGTCTCCCTCTCGCCTGCTTTCATTTCATGCTAAGTGGACTTAAACACTCATGTGCTCTCAGAAATAACTAGATGTCCTGATTACAAGCGAAGCAGATTTTTGGGTGCCTGCTTCCATTAAATGAAACCAAATGTGCTATCAGAATTTGAGTTTGTGCAGAAAATCTACTGTTTATCAAAACTTTGCATCTAATAATTGAGTGATAAACTACGTTTTTCATAAATCTAGAACATTGGGCCATCACATTTTGATACGCCTCACGTTTGCATTTGATGGACCAGTTTGTTCAAAATATTCACACCAGGGGCGATTCTAGAATTTGACCTTTTGGGGTGCTGAGCCCCCAGTACTGATAATGGCTCTTGGCTTGAACAACGCACCCCATGGTGTGCAAAAGCTTACGGCACCACCTGGTATTCCCAGGTGGTCTCCCATCCAAGTACTAACCAGGACCGACCCTGCTTAGCTTTCAAGATCAGACGAGATCGGCATGTTCAGGGTGGTATGGCTGTAAACGAGGAACTCGGTCACAAATAGGACTCGTAAAGGATCATTGCAAACACAGAATAAACATATGCAACCAGAAGTTGCAACTTATATCTAAATACAAAACAAAGCACAGTTAGCTTTAAGCTAGTTAATTAACCTTAAATGTAATCATGTAATTATGACCAAAAATGGAGGATTTACTGTATCTGCAGTTACCTTCGTACAGACCAACACATAGTAGTTCCTGTTAATCGCATTTTGTATTGAGCTGCTCAAGAGGTCAGCCGCCGGCCTTTATCCATCTTTTACATTTTTCCAGACTCAATTTAGGTTTTGAAATGGAATAAACTGTATTACATCCTCTAAACACTCAGGGTAATGCTCCTCTGAATTTCATGTTCCCCACTGACAATGTTTAACCATTTTTTTCTGATGATTTTTTCTCGAAATCCCTCTGACCGCAAAGTGCTCAAAATGCAAAACCCTGGCAATATTGTTGGAAGAAAAGGTGGTGCAGCTCCTGCAGGTGAGGGGCGTTTCACTTCGAGACAAATTGAGATTGCTGATTGGTCTGTTTCTGGCAAGTCTACTGGATTGATTGACAGGTGGTGATGAGGCGCCGATTCATGCAAAAAAAACCAACACATCTGATTTTACTGACCCGTTTAAGTGTCATCGTTTATTCCATATTTATTTCAAATGTGTTAAATATTTCTGTGAATCTAAGGTTTGAGAACTAAGCTTCCTTACAACATCCTAATTATGGTTTCTTTATTTTTCAGGGGTGCTGAGTTAAAATTAGGGGTGCTTGAGCACCCCCATAAAGAGGCAAAAATCACCACTGGTTTACACCAATCTTTTGCTAAGAAAGTAAAACGCTGCATTTCCCCAAATATCATGTTGGTTTTTTAACTCTTGCTCCCATCACATGCAGAATAAAAATCTACTCTGAAAACTGAAAGTGTTCCAGGATTATGTAACTGCAGCTGCACAGCAGATGTTGTGACACACTTGCTTACTAGCTTGAGTGATTGATATAGGTTTAGAGTAATTTTTCAACATCAAATCTAATTTGCAGACTGGTGTAGAAAACATGGTCCAATAACAGAGATATTAAGACTTGAAGCTAATTTTAAATTTGGAAATGAATATGTGTAAGTGCATGAAAATTAGTTCAGATTAAAACTTTTTTTAATGCAAAGTTGTTATTGTAAAGAAAAACTATACCAAACTGTCATTTTCATGTTTTAGAATTGTGCCGCTCGGGTTGGCTGCATGTTGAAGTAGCTCTGTTACTTTCATTCTGTTACTGCTTTTAAAAACTTTAATTTCTCCTTTTTTCTGGATGTAAATAGCTTTTTTCGGATGTGTATTTACTCTGGTATTGGATGCTGTGCAGCTGGAAGGAGTTTTACTAAAACTTTTTACTGTAGGACATTTGTTATGATGCGTAAACATGGCAACAAGGTGTGTGTGGTTTTTTTTAACAACAACCAGGAGCAGCTGATTTTCATCTCAAAGCTCAAATATTACCTCAAATACAGCCCCAAATCCTAAATGACCTGAAAAGGAGGCGCCATGGACGAATTCCCGTCAACCTGGTGGCTGTGCTCGAGTACATGACCTCCGAGATCCTGGAGCTGAGGGGAAACTCAGCTTGTGGCAACGGGAGGACCGGGATCATCCCCCTGCACCTTCAGCTGTCTATCCATGGTGACGAGGAGCTCAGCAGACTGCTGGGAGGAGTGACCATCGCTCAGGGAGGAATTCTGCCCAGCATTAAGACAGTCCTGCTGCCCAAGAGGACCGAGAGGCCCGTCAGATCTGACAGCAAGCTGGATGCGGGTGGACGGATTGGTATCTGCGGCCAGATTTTTAGGATTCGCTGCAGGGGATCCTTCCTGCCCACAGCTATCAGCATTTGCCAACTCTTGAATGAAACCAGGATGATGAGCTACAACAACACTTAATTTCCCTTTGGGATTAATAAAGTACTTTTGAATTGAATTGAATTGAATATATGCTTTTACAAAGCAACATAAAGAAAAATTCTCAAAATTGTAAATAATTAATTTTGCTTTCCAACTTGTTTTACAGCATGATCCTAAACTGTTACCCAACATTGGGAGTCTGTAAAAAGACATCATAGAAATATTAACGACCTTTGGCGGCTCAGAGAGCTGCTTTCCAGATGTGAACCTTTGGTGGTGGGCACTGTACACCAGAGCGAGCAGAACCGATCCACGCTGATAGCACTGACTATACATGCCCTTGACATGACAAAGAGAGGTGGGGAGCTGAAAGTGGTCACATTGCATTAGCATCGAGCATGCATGAGTGGCTGACAGGGCAGCCTGACTGGAGCCCAGTGGTGGTTAAGGCAGCATGCATGAGGTTAGGGACGCAGGGTCTACCATGCTCGGGGCATTACACGGGACAGTCAGATGGGGTCAGTCAGCAAAACCAAGCAGCCACCCCTCCATAATTAAATCAGTCACAGTCAATATATTTTGGCATGAGTTCCTAAGCTCTTTGATCACTGAAGGAAGAAAGAAAAATTAAATGTTTGACAGAGAACTGTCAAATACACAATCTGCTAACAGTCTAAGAAATCTGTTTATCTTTAAACAAAAGGAAATGTATTTTATAAAGTGCAAGTATATGCATTTTTAATGAGTGAAAGTATGTGCCGCAATCAGCAATTGCTCTTTATGAGGAGGATGGCTTTTCACCAGAGCGCTGGCCCTTTGTCAAATTTGATTAAGGGCTGCTTACTCATTATTGACAGGAGCTGCTTGCAGTAATGACCCATAGTGAGAGAGTCATTTCTTTTGATGGTGAACACTGGCTACACTGCACATCCCCCCAAAGAGCATCTCTTTGGGAGGAAATATCTTTTTGACTTTTAACATTTTTGTGAATTGTTTTCTGTTCCGTGCTCGTTCTGCTTCTCACCAGCTTTGATCAAAAAAAGTGTCTCTTTGATGTGTTTTTCTTCTCTCTCTCTCTTTCTTCGGCCCACTTTAATGTCATTTGACAGTAAGGTTATAGTCAATAAATGCCCCTGAGAGTTCATCTGCATTTTATTTGTTTGATTTGGAAAGATGGCAGAAGTTACATTTGATAGTCTTTTGTGTCAACTGAAGAGATAAGGGTTTTTTTTTTTTTTGTGAATGTATGATGCATATGATGTCTTTTTTTCCTCTAAATTCCAAAGAAAAATGCAGTCTATCTGATTATTACACTACAAGTACAAGTGATTTTCCATGTTTTCTGTTTCCCCACATCATCTGCAGTTTTGTTTCTGCCATAATGTGCAATGTTTACAATTATCCATCTGCACACCTGCTCCAGTCTGTGTTGTGCATCTCTGATTGTAGACTATGCCAGAGGCCCATAGCTGAGCAGCCACCCTTTACAAACAGCAGGGTCTCCAATGAGATGCTAAAGAGGAAGCTTGTGTGCAGCACTGTGTGATTAACACTAGTCAAACTGCCAGAGGAGGAGGAAGCTATCTGCCTCCTATAACACAATGAGAGTGCACTTTTAAAACAGTTCAGTCTACTTCTCCATTAGGAGCCAAGTCAGACAAATGGCAAGTCGTTTTCATGCTAATGTTGAATTCGTATTTACACCAGATCTACTGAGAAAATACTGCAGCGTGAGAGCTCAGTTGGTTATGGCAATTGGGCAGAAAAGAAACAGTTGCTAATCAAGACAGAAACTATGCATATTTTCAGAGCTGTGTCTTTGCATTTGGTGTTTTTGAGACTCAAATGTTCCCACTGCAAGCAATTATCCTACCCAAACGGTTACTGTGGCTTCAACTCTTACTCGCTTCAGTCCATATGTTACCCCTGACCTTTCCATAGCAGGTGTAATGGCACCATTTCTCTTGACAGTAAGGTAACATTTTGCATGATTTATTTGTGTACTAATATTGTTCATTTCCTTTGACTCCAAGGCGTTTTTCTAAAATCCATAACATTTTTTTTGTCCTATACCTTCTCCAGTCTGCATGCTTTATTACCAGATGCGGCTCTGAGGCAGGTGTTGTTTTCCCCTGTGAAAATATGTGTGTCTCTATCATCACGATAAGAAATGATCCTGGTGACTGCCACTGATGAAAGTTTTGATTTCCTTGGTTTTTTATGCTTCTGTCAATCTGCCTGTGGAAAAATACCCTTTCAAAAAGAACCGCAACCTTGCAAGATGCTGTAATGAAACCTTACAAATGTGTTCAGTGGTTGAGCTCAAAATAAAGTTTGACTTTGAAGGAGGACTAAATATTTGGTTATGAATGACTCCTGACTACAAGCAGCTTGTAACATCTACAAAACTTGTTGCAAGAAGTGTTTTGTCTGCACACTGTGCAATGAGATATTTCTGCAGGAACAATGTGGACATGTTCAAAAACTAAAATACGGGTAGCTTAAATGAGTTCATCCACAAGGAAACATGTTTTGTTTTTTATGAATCTCTGACTATCTCCAATTTCACTGTTGAAGACTAGTTTCTAATTTCCTAATATAAAACATTTTACAATATGTAGTACTTTATAGGTGTTGTACAAATTGACTTTGGTACCTCACAGAATTTAACATAATTTGGAAAAGCAATCTGTTGTTGCCCATTCATAATGTATGTCCAAATGGAAGTTGGCGCTATCTATACGAGTAAAACTATGTGTTTATTTATTTGTAATTTTTTACACTACTGTAAGCTAATATCACACAAATTATATATATATATATATATATATATATATATATATATATATATATATAAATTTTCTTATAATGTTACATTACAAGACTGCATCTAGGCCTAAATATAAAAAGAAAACCTCATGAAAAATGTTGCAGTATTTAACATGGCAGTAGCTTGCATCATTCTAAAATGTAAAACCCTTGCAATCACCGTCCAACAGATGTAACACCAAACTAAATCCAGAGATTGTCACATGAGCAGGTCTTGCTGGTGGATGACCATCCATGTAGCATGTCGTGAAAATGACCTCATTGATATCTAACAAGGTTAAAATCCAGTCTATCTGGATTATTGAGCATGCATCAGGATCTCATTGATAGAGCTTCTAAACAAAGGCGGGTGTGTTCAAAAAGCGTTCATTACAACCTCAGTCAGACTGAGGAATTCTTTCGGATGAAAGACGAAATGTTTCTACATTTTTTTTTTGTTGTTGTTTTGCTTTGTTTTGTTTTTTGAATGTCCAGAGGACCAGATTTAACTTTTTTAGATGGCATGAAAACAGTTCATATTATTGATTGACAGGAGAAAAGTGGTGGTTCCTAGTAGAAGGGAGCCAGTTGTGTGTGCTAAACCAAATGTGTTGTCAAAGTCGACGGGTTTGCATGGATTACAAAACCAAGCACAAATATGTTTTAGTTGTTTCTCCAAGACATACAAAAATATTCCTACTCTGGATTATGTTCAGTGTTTAAGCACTCAGAGCTGGCTGCAAACATCCATGTGGCCACTGTTTTGTACACCTAAATTATGTTTCCTGTTGGTTCCATCAGGTTCCTATAGGCAGCTAGTACAATCACCTGATGCCTTGATATCCTGTGTTTGTGTGTGTGTACTATCTGCAGTGGAAAAATCTAGCAGAAAAAGGACCTGGCACTACAATCAATTACAGTTGAGTAGAGTTGAGTCATGCCATGAACTGGAAAAAAAATGGAATAAAATATACATGACAGCTCACAGCTCACTTTAGCTTGTGCTTGCCAGCAGGTACCCAAATGACTCTCAGACCATAATAAGCAAAGCCCTCTGATTTGATGAAATAAAAATTACCTATTTGACCACAATTTCCAGCCGCACTGTAAAGGAAACCTGACCACTGACAAAAATATATTTATCAAATGTGGACAACTTAATTTGCATCCAAAAGTTCAAGTTTAGTTATGTATAGAAACACCAGAGAAATCTCAAAAAGCAATATTTGGAATCAAGAAGTTGGAAACAAATAACATTTGAAAAAAAAAAAAAGTTTCCCATTGCACCTAATGTCTAAGCCAGCAAACACCGTAATAAATGTTTCAAGAATGCTGCAGGTATACTGACACCTGTGGTTTTGGCTTTAGTCACTAAGTCTCTTGGGTAAATTATGAGATTCAGGTGTTCAGTCTATATGTTTTGCCATATTATTTTAAAGTTTACTTCACTTCAACTGTGACTGCTGAGTATATTACACTGAACTACGTTCCTATATGTTGTTTGAAGTGGAACAAGATTGCTCAAGAGCAAAGAGGAAAAGGCTACTTTCAGCTGCAGAACAAACACTGTTGCCCTGCTTCCTAACCTTGTGTCCATAGTTATATCCGGCACTAGGTAGTTGGTTGAAAACAATCTGATGGATGAAGTTAGAAAAGAGCACAATGTTGTCAAACTGAAATCAGATTTTTTTCACCCTCCATTAGCCTTAGCCCTTTACCCCCCCCCCCCCCCCCCCCCCCCCCCCCCCGGAGAGATCACATTAAATGACATCTGCTATCATCAGGATAACTCATATCAGCTCTGTGAGATGGCTGCAGATGCTGGGCAGCAGATGAGGTGACGGTGGAAAGAAAAATAGAGCTAAAGGAGATAGAACTAGCTTAAGACTAGTCATAACTATATTAGAGCTTGTTGGGCCTGTCACAGGAAATAATGTGAACATTAAATATGCTTCATAAACCAAGCATAGCAGGTTTAGGGTGAGTAGAAAAGAACAATATGTTAATGTTGTGTAACTTTGGTTCCAATAACGGGGCATCAGGAATGGATCAGAAGTTATTTTCCCCATCAGGTTTTGTTCAATAAAAGTCCACTGACTGATGGTAGAGTGAATCGTTCAAAGTAGCGATCCATGACCTAGTAAGAGCATCATCCACAAGCAGACAACCTTTCTTATCTCTTGAAAAGGAAAAAAAAAAAAAAACATTGATAGAGCTCACAATCTTTTGTCTCTCTTTTTCTCTCAGTCAATGCATTTGTCCCTCCCCTTTCCTCTTGGCAGTGCAAACAGGCACTTCTGCTCACTTGGTAATGAGAAGATGGCTCTCTTTGACACAATGCTTCCTCTGCTCCCTTTAGATGCTTTTGTGAACATATGTTTCTATCTCTTTCTGCCTCCTAAAGGGCTGTTTATCTCATGTCACCTCTTTAACAGCAGGTGTTATCGCTGCTTCCCTTTCAAAAGAATGAACTTGACTGCCCTTGAATCGTATAGTAGGCATTATGATACTTTTGAATCAGCCAAGCTACGAACCTGCTGAAGACATCTGTGCAGTTGTTCTCACGTTCTTTTTTCAAGTGTTGTTACAATATTTTGCAGTGCAGTATACATAAATTGTGGCTTTACACTGGATAATGCTACCTTGGGGATGCTGTCCAAAATGCAGCAATCCTCCACAAAATGTGAACTCTGCTTTTCTTGAAGAAATCATTAAAAAGAATCATAAAAACAGCCTCCACGTAGCCAAGACAGACATTTTTGGACTGAGGCATCTGATTATAAAACATGCATGGACATTAATTGGTCGGTTGATGTTAGGTTGTCAGCAGTAGCTGATGGCTCATTATGCTGCTGGAGCAAAATAGGAGGAGGATAAGCGATGAGTGCACCCCCTCACACTTTCCATTTTGGCCATCCTTAAACCATGCACACCCTGTAATTTCAGCATCAACACATCATTCAAAGCGTCTGGGGTATTAGATAAATAAAAGCTGTCATTCCCATGGATACAAGCTTGGTGTGGGCTTAGTGCTCGAGACATGGCTATGATTGTACATGTGTGTCTCTTTGTTTGTGAAGCAAGAATTCATGGGGACCGTTTGCTTGGCTAATGGGGTTGGCGTGCACCACAGTGCTCTCCCAGGCGAACAGCTAATTAGCAGAAGCAGATGAGAACATAGCGAGTGTGTGTCCAAGTTTCAAAGACATGCTGCTTAACCAACCAGCATCGCATTGTGTCCCTTCCACCCAATCAGTGGCCCTGAACTGATAACTCACTTCCTTGTTTAGTGTCCACCCAGCCAATTGATACCATCTTAACCTAAAAGGGACTCTTCTGCTTCTCCAGTGCAGCTTCCATTTGCCATGGCAACGACATGTGTCAAATGACTACTCAGCCCTGAGGGAAGCTCACAAAAACAGAATCCATTAAGTTAAGGGTCATTTACCATTCTCATTCCCTATTGCCATTGCAGATGAACAGTTAGAATGTGAAAATTGTCCTTGAGAGGGGAAAAAATAGAATTTTGTGCAGTGTAAAAGAGAACAATGGCAAGTCTGAATGCCATCAGTCTAACCATGATGCATTTTACATTTGCAGTAAACTAGAGTGTGGCCACTTTAGAAAAATTACAGACCTAGCATTCCTTGAAGGAAAGCACTTCACCACTGCCTTTCATGATAGTTTTAAACAAAGAATACAGTTGAGAATTGATAAAGTTATAGGAGTTTTGATCAAACTTGAAAATACCTTCATATGTAATCACTCTCAGCTACTACCACATCAAAGTCTAGCTAAACATCAGTAAAACTGACTGAGTTAATGACGTGGGTTGTGTTTGTGGAGCTCAATTAGCCATAGTAGCCATCTTGAATTGGACTCAAAGTTAATCAGCTGATCCATTCATATGAATTATATTTTGTTAACAAAAATGAGATTGACTTGGAAAGTTGATAATGTTTTAAGCAAAGCTCTCACACAATGAGCAGAACTTGGCATATGTGTTGTGAATGACTCAGTTACAACCATACCAGATTTTAGTACATTTGTAAAATTGACCTAGTAATAGCCGTTCTTGTGTTTTCTAGAATACCGTATTTAGCTGTGGGTGCAGTTTTGAGTGAGATTGGCTTCAAAGGTTGATTGCTTGTCGATGTTTATCCAGTGATTGCTTTTGTAAGTTTTATTCAAATTTGTCAAGTGGTCCATGCTATACTTCGGTTACAGAGATACACACACAGGCAGCAGCATTATTGTCCCTGTTTGCCTTTTGACAGTGGGCGATAATAATTACTGCTTTACTAATTACTGCAGGTATTTTTGTACACAAGACTTTTAATACTGACGAGCTGCTGAGATGGTGGGGTACACCTCATCATCTCATAGATACTGATTCTACTGACACAAGAGCAAAAAGGTGGCATTTATCTCATTTTTCTTGGGTAACCATGGCGATAAATGCTGTCTCCAGGAATGATCACATCCCACTGCAGATGCTCTTTTTGAGAAAGAGGGAAGTGATGATACTGTTATTAAACGATGCATGGGAATTAATTGTTACAAAAAAAACAACAAATTCTTATATAAAAGTCACGTGTTGATTTAAGCTGTTGGACGTGGCGTTGCTCATTTCCTGTTTGAATTACAGCAGTAATGGCAGAGTGACCTCACTGACAGTTGTGGTATGAGTAAGGATTGTACGCAAGACCTCAACTTTAACAGCTCATTTATCATTCATCTGAGGTTGGCCCAAGCCAGGCAGAAAATGTAGGCGAATAAGATTTCCTCTGGGTAAGGCTATCTATGGGCATACAGAAGTCACAGACAGCCTTGCAACGTTAGCAAAACCATTTATATCTCCTTTTACAGATTTGAACACTGCTCATCATGACACCTTTTAATGGTTTCACCTGAATGTTGAACTGGCATCCCCCAGATTTGAGTATATTTTGAGGCCAGCACACTGCATGTAATCTGAAACAGGAATGTGAACTCTAATAAACCCATCTGACAACGTTATTATGGATTCCCTTAAAGAATAAATAAAGACAAATATTTTCACACCTTTAAAAGATAAACCATATCCAACAAATACGTTGATCTTTTCCAGGTATAATATTCCATCTTGAGGCTTTACCTTGTTTTATCTGTTTTGTATTGCTCTCATATTTCTTTGAATCTCAATAAAAAGAGCATAATTGACTCAAAGTAAAAATAACGCATCTACTAACGATCATTAAATTTTCTTTAACTGAATACAAAATAGAATCTGTATGGAGGTAAAACGCTTAACAGCTTAGCTTCTTAGCGCAGGTGTATACTTTGTGTTTTACCATTACATATTGACTTGTTTCAAACGGGCTGTCTTTAGTTGCCACTTGGAAGTTGATGAGAAACACTTGAGTGAAGAGCCTTAGCTCTGATAAGGTGTTCTCATGCATCTCGAAGGTGGTGAATGTTTAAAGAAGAAAACATAAGACACTCTCATTTCAAGCTTGGTAAACAAATCAGAGTTTCTGCCAGACATCCCCCAACAGGGGACATGACGCTTAAGGGAAACATGATACAACACACATGCACGAAGATAAACACAAACTAATCCTCGTGATGCACACATACTGTACGCTACATCTATATTTAATTGGCTGAGAGTCTGATGTATATTTCAGCAGTGAGAGGATCTCGTTGATAACTTTTGTAGCGCAGCGGTCAACGAGGTTCAGCAGTGCATCACCCAGCATGTCTTCCAATCATGAGGCCGGATTCTCACTTCCCTCCTCATCACACGCTACAGGGTAAAAACCAGAGCTGCTCCAT
The DNA here is from genome assembly GCF_014905685.2 of Nematolebias whitei. NCBI lineage: Eukaryota > Metazoa > Chordata > Actinopteri > Cyprinodontiformes > Rivulidae > Nematolebias > Nematolebias whitei. Next base: position 14,256,915 of record NC_056519.1, on the reverse strand, counting down.
CCTCCCTCGCCTGAGTGAGAGCTGTGAAACAATACACTTTTTTTTTTCCTGTCGTATATGTGGTTATGTGGAATGTACCAGCCACAGCAAATTGGGCACATTTTATTTTGATGCTAGTCAGTCTCCGAGGGGAGCCAATTACTACGTTTCTCCTTGAGAGCTGGGCCAAAATAACCAAAATTCCTCCATTCTCCCCTGAGTGCAGACAAGGAGCAGAGAGGAAAATTGTCTGTTCCCTAGTTTCCCATTCGGTTAGCCCTACAGACACTTGCTGAAATCATTTATTCCCTACATTTATTACCTGCTAATGACTCACCTTCCCTGTGAGACCACACAGGGTCTCACAGAAGTTGGTGAGGGGAGGCAGAAAAGAGGGGAGGCAAAGGAAGTATAGATGGAGGAAAAATGCTGAGCTGCATCATCAGAGAAGATGGATGTTTCCCAGGAGCAGGTGATTTACAGACTGGAACAGTGAACATTGGAGACATTGAAACATCTGATACGGCTGATTACTTTGTGTTGTCGGGCGGTTGAGGACTGTCCAGATCTGCTTGGCTCTGAGACTGAATGACCCACACACCAGTTTTGACCTTCAATCTAAATAGAAGAGAGACATTAGCATAAAGGTTTGGCACTGAATATGTTTTTATTTAAAGACTGCACTGAACTTTTGCACTGTGCATTTTTGCATTATTAACTATTACTACCTACACACTACCTAAAGAGATCCGTTCTGCTGCTATTTGCTTTACTCACAGGAGCAGCCAGTTAACTGTCGAGTTGTTTATCTGACAAATTGTTGAATTGAAAACTAATATTCCCTTTAGTCTTTCAGAAGTTCTCTTTCTTTAATTTGGTAAATTGCCCTTTGAAGTCTGACACCTCTACTTTTAAGATAGTCTGTAGATTGTTAGATAAGCTAATAACATAATATTATTCAGTCTAACTTTATTTTTTCAGTCTTTGCCAAAGCTCAGATGGCACGCAAATAAAAACCAACGAACTATGCTTCGGGTGCTTTACAGCTGCCAGTCTGCATGCAGCCACCTCTCTCTGTAATGCTGCCCCTTTGACTCTTCGACCACCCCAGGATCTGTCTGCTTTAGGGCTTGCCTTTTCATACAAAGGGAATGAAACACTGAGGTACATTAGAGTCCCAGTCAGATCTACCATTGCCCACATCTCCCCCAAAGCTCTGTCCCTCAACTAGCAGCATCATTCCCACAAAGGTTTGTGCGGTAGTTTTAAAATGGCATGCAGCAAATTATTTCCCAACCACTTGAATATTTGATGTGAGCCAATAACAAAGTGTACAGTATTAAATTTAGCACTATGAAACTATGCTAAAACTAACTCAGGCTGCAGGATCAGTGTAAATCCTTGATTAAACGTTATATTACTGTTGATGTCTTGAATAAATGTTATTAGAAAAGAAAATACGGTGTATTAAGCAGGAAAAGTAACCGCTTTTGTAAACCCACTCATTGTTTTATCAGGTCTGGGAAAGAAAAAAAAAATATGTTGCCCACCTCTACCACTAATGAATTCCCCTGAAGTAATTAAAATCATCATCTTATTCATCAGCAAATGGCGCTCCATTTGGACCTATAAAGCATAAAAACTTCACTTGAATTGACTATTTTGACACGTTCGCTACATGTTTGAAAATGAACCAAATCAGCATTGTCAGCGTAACTCATAACAAAACCCTAAACAAGAATAAGCAAGGACCTAATTCCAAATATTTTAATGCACAACGTTTGTTCATTGATTTGAATTAAAACATGCATTTTACCATTATTTTACGTGCATTATTGGCAATGATGAGCCTTTGAAAACAATCAAAACCAAGTGGAAAAGCGATTCACTGGTCGCTTCACATTCATTCTTTGGTAGACAAAAAGTACAACTGGAAGGAGTTATGGAAACTGCAAAAATGTTCAAGAAGCACGTTTACGTCTTTCACCAGTAATTAAAGGAAAGGCTGATCCACTGTAAACTAAACGATGTAAAAACATTTACAGCCATGCTACATTTGATAATGCTTCCACTCTTATCAGAGGCGATGTTCAATGTCTCTCTTTTTCTGCTGCTACATCACAACAAATGCCTCCTAACCACATCACATGTCACAATGCAGTGCAACATTTACACATTAAGAAGTCCCCCGCTGCAGACAACTTTGACCTTTCTGACCTAAACCTCCTTTGCTCCGCTCCTCCCGTTGTCACCACATCTCAACTTGCTCCTGTTTTAAAGCAGCCGTTACCTGCAGGCTAAATCCCTTCAACATGGAGGACTGTTCAGTTGCTTCCATTACATACAGGTGATGACATAAGTGACCTTTTATAACTGTTGTCCTATCTACAAATTGTCCCAGCTGTCCACAATCCTTAAACTACTAATCCCAAACTAAACATGACATATTTTTGTCTAGTTTGAAGTATATTTACAGCCTGTGGCTAAAGCTAAATCCCTTTTAGTAGATGAACATCTTCAAAAAATCTGATGTAGAAAAAATAAAACAGGCTGCAGGATAATTTGTTTATATTTTTTGAATATTTTGCTTATACAAATGTCTGGTGTGGGAACATTCAGCTCTTTAAGTTTATTTTTAAGTATTTTTTATTGTCATGTTGCTGCCAGCTGTGTTTTTAATAACCCATCTAATGAGGCTGTCCACTGTCTGTGAAGTTAATGATGCAAATCTTTACTTGTTTTTTTATTTGCTTCTTATTTTTTAAGCCCCGCTTGCAGGACAAACAGCTCACCCTAACAATCACAAACGTCTTCCACCATATGAGTTACTGCTTAGCAAATCTCAAAGTGGTAAACGCAACTATAAATTCAATACGGTATATAGTAGAAACTGGATTTCAGCCTATAAGACCTTGTTTGGTTGGTTTTAGCTATTATCACACCTAATGTAAATTATCACTGTGATGGGACTGTCAGCTCCACCCTCTAAAGTAAGCTGCTCCGCAAAATGTTTGTTTAATACTGGTAAAAGCTGCTCTCTGTAAACCAAATTATATTCTGACATTACAAGTCAAACATTTTAGGAAGACCATAGATAATTATGTCAGCCTTTAAAAAAAATACCATTTTAAACCTTACCATCAATTTATAGCTCTGGTTTGTACATCTACTTCGGGAAAGGTAGATTTGGTTTGTCTGTGATGTTAAGAGAAAATAAAACAGGACTTTCTCACTTTTTTTAGCTCATAGACATTTTTTTTTTGAAGGGATACATGTCTAAACAAAGGGGGTAAAAAAAAAGGTTGCCACCAAAAAAAAAAAGGTCACACACTATTATTTCATTGGACCACCTTTAGCTTTGATTATAGCATTCATTCTCTGTGGCATTGTTTCAATAAGCTGCGATGTCACAAGATCTATTTACATCCAATGCTGCATTAATTTTTCACCAAGATCTTGCATTGATGACTAGGTACTAGGCATGATGGGTGCATCACTTCACCTGCCTCTCTTCTTACCCTGACGCACCCATCACTCTGGAACAGGTTAAATCTGGACTCATCAGACCACATGACCTTCTTCCATTGCTCCAGAGTCCAATCTTTATTCTCCCTAGCAAATTGAAGCTTTTTTTTTCCAGTTGGCCTCACTGATTAGTGGATCTCTTAAGGCTACACAGCTGTTCAGTCCCAATCCCTTGAGTTCCCTTCACATCGTGCATGTGGAAATGCTCTTACTTTCACTATTAAACATAGCCCTGAGTGCTAATGTTGTTTATCTTCGATTTGATTTCACCAAACGTTTAAGTGATCGCCGATCACGATCATTCAGGATTTTGTTCCGGCCACATTACTTCCTCGAAGACGATGGGTCCCCACGATCAGTTTTTAATAATGCGTTGGACAGTTCTTAACACAATTTTAGTAGTTTCTTCAATCTCCTTAGATGTTTTCTCTGCTTGATGCCAATGATTTGACTCTTCTCAAACAGACTGACATCTTTTCCACGACCACACGATGAGTCTTTCAACATGGTTGTTTAAGAAATGAGAAGCAACTCATTGCACCAGTTGGGGTTAAATAACTTGTTGCCATCTGAAAGATAATCACCCATGCAGTAATTATCCAACAGGAGGCTCGTACCTATTTGATTAGTTAAATCCAGGTGGCAACTTTTTTTTTTGGGCCAGGCAGTTTATTAAGTATGTATAGTAGGCTACCCATAAAATAGGTTTAGTACATATAAAGTATGTATAGTACACATAAAAGTGGTATAGTACATATAAAGTATTTATAGCACACATAAAATAAGTATACTACACATAAAATAGGTCTGGTATATTAAGCAGGTAGAGTAAAGTTAAATCAGGTATAGTACACATAAAGATAAAGCAGGTATAGTACACATAAAGTAGGCCTGGTACAAATAAGCAAGTATAGTAAAGATAAAATGTTTAAAGCAAAGATAAAGCAGGTATAGTACACATAAAGTAGGACTGGTACACATACAGATAAAGCAGGTATAGTACACATAAAGATAAAGCAGGTATAGTACACATACAGTAGGACTGGTACACATAAAGATAAAGCAGGTATAGTACACATAAAGTAGGCCT
>NC_056519.1:14231614-14252311 GCF_014905685.2 Nematolebias whitei | reverse complement strand
TACATTTAAGCAGGTATAGTAAAGATAAAGCAGGTATAGTACACATAGTACTTATTGTCCCTGTGGTGATTTTAGTGGAAGGCTAAAAGGAAGCCTTTACAAATAGAAACTCTGACTGCATTTTGAACTAAAAGCCATAGCAGCTGTGCTTTTCTATAGAAGAAGAAATGAAACATGCACACTCTAATTACTCTCCACTCCACACAAAGTATGAGCCACTTGCTCACAATTAGTGTTGAAGCCCAAGCACAGAGAGTACTGAATTATTGCAGTGGGTTGTCTGTATCACTAGATGAGTGAGTTTAGAGAGCAAAATGGACTCTTTTTTTTTTTTTTTTGGTTTGGTTTTTGGCGGGGTATGGGGGTTGTCTCTATGTGATGAAAAGGTATTTTCTGTAAGAGGTCCATAGGGTGGTTCAGAGAGGTATGAGCATTTATTCTTTCATTGTCTGACTGCCTTTCTTTCTCTTTCCTGCACTTACAGCCAGAGAAATTAAATGCATGAACACAACAGGGAGAGTGTGTATCTTCCAATCACCTTGGTACAATAGAAAAGAATGAACTCTTTGAGTTTTTGTTGTAAAACTGTGACTATCTCTAGACTGGAAAGTTTTACCCTGACTGACTTTTTAATCCACTGTTTTTCTCTGAGCTCAAACCTCAGATGACATTCTCATCTGGTACAAAATTGACTTCAGCTAAAATATTTTCAAAAGATCATTTCAGTTTGTTTGTTTTTTCCCCATAAGTTCTTTCTCAGAAATTATAATCATGTTTAACAATATCAACAAATATACACTTCTAGAAGACAGTTCTATCTTGAAAAAAGGGATGCATGACATCCTTGTCTTTGGACTTTTTGCTTCTCAGCCATAAATTTCAGTCGCTACGTGTTTAATATTACTTTTTCAGACCTGACTGGGCATCTTAAAAATGAGCCGCAATGCTTTTAAGCTTTTAGTGCACAAGAGAGGTTGGTAGTTTCGTAGAAAGCAATTCAACAGAAAGGAAAGCATTTTTTTTAACAGGTTTACTGATGTCTAATTTTAATACTTAGACCAATTAAAAACATTGCATTAGTGTATATCATATTAATTAATTATCATAATAAATAATGCAACTTAATCAATAATTTTATGACTTTTCAGATTGGATATGCAATGGAAGTCATCGTGCTTGTTGACTGAACATTAACATTTTGAAATACGAATGCTATTTGTACTAATCTAAACTGTATAAATAAATAAATAAATAGCTGAATGAATGAATGAATGAATGAATGAATGAATGAATGAATGAATGAATAAATTAATTAAGTTACATTTTGATGTATGAAATATAAAAAAAGAACCAAGGTCTAAAGAAATGCTAAAACTGCTGTTTTTGTCTCACTATGGTCACCATGGTAACTGTAACCTGTCTGTCACTCCCTGACTGCCAAGTTTATGACAGGCACACACAATGAAAGAAGATAAAAATGCCTACATTTTAATATAGCAATTATATATGTACTATAAAATATGAAGAAATAAAGAGTTTGAAAAGAATAAGAAACAAATCATAGACTTTATATGCTAGTGTTTGACATCATCAACAGTCCGTTGAACATTAAATGTAAAAATCCCCCAAAATCATAAAACTCAAAACTGAGGTTTTGTAAAAACTACAAAATGCCACTTCAGACATGTAAAAAACTAAAAGTAAAAATAAAAAAATAAATAGTCCTACAATGCTTATGCAATATAAATGTCTCATAAAATAATTTTAAGAATGCTCCTTCCTTTGTTTTTAGGTTTTCTGTACAAGCTTGCTGCAACACTCCCCTTTTCAAAAAGCTCAGCGTCAACGACCTGAGAAACCTCTGCCCACTGTCTACATCTGCTCAGCTGAGGTTTGGAATGAGTCGTGAACAATTTGTAAAGGTTTTCCACAACAAAATACTACTGAGAATACAGGCAACATGTAGAGAGAGGGATGTTTCTGTGAAATGCTTCAATGAAAAACCATGAACATAAAATTATTTTCTATGGCTAATTTGAAAAGTTCAATTTGCGCTTTAAATACTTTATTCACGTCTCTTCACAAAGAGCCAACAATATTTGTTATTGGAAAAATGTAAAGTGTATCTTCTTATTGTTTAATTTACAGACAGAGACAACTGATGGCTGCCACAACTAATTAATAGAGAAGACAAAAATGGCCACAACTGAGTTAAATTTACAGATTTTGAAATTAAATCTGGTGTGATTGTAGCTGAAAGATATTGCCATCACAAATTCCAGGTGCTAATAAATCTCACACATGATCATCTTTTAAAACGTTCTCATGCAAGGCAGCCGTCTGTTTCATGTCTTAAAGTATAGTCTAGTGTTTTTGTGCATTGATTTTCAATTAGGAAAAATTACTGAAGGAACCACTGATGATCTTTTCTTCAACAGTTAGAAAATGTATCTAGCTTTAATTGTTGCTGCCATTGAAACTAAAAATAGGCAAATGTTTTGTAGCTAGGCTTACACTTCACAGAGAGACAAAGATGAAAAAGCACAAGTAAAGAAAATACGTTATTGATTATGATTATTAGGCTGAAGGCATAGACCATTTAATAAAAATGTATTCAATAGTCCAGTTTTTATACCAAATGCATTTTCATTCAAGGCTTTTGTGGAAACTTCATGAACTTGAACGCAGATGCAAAGCAGAAACTATCAGTGAAGATTTGACAGAAACAAATACTGAAGCTTTGGGTTTCAAAAACAACTGTTTCTGGGTGCGTCAAACGGAGCGGATGTTTGTCATTGACATTCCTTTTCAGTAAAAATGCCCATGTGAGCTTTCTCCCACATGTGGATGGTGTCAGCACACTGGATCTCACTCACTCCACTTAACGTTTAATCATTCTCACAACGCCGACTTCTCTTTCATAAAGGTGTACAGCGTGCGTCACCACGAGGTGCAGCTGAATAAAAGTAATCTAACGTCTTTGACACAACAGTGGAAACCAATGTTTCTCATTTATAGCGACGCACTTTTTTCTCCCCTTTTCATTAAAGAATTCACAGGACCGAGTGCAGAAACCAAGGTGAAAATCAAAAGTGGACACAAAAGAAGAGCATCCTACATTCTTAGCCCTTACCTTGATTTTCAGTGAGTTTTGAGATGAGTCACGCCGGTCTGTTGGAACAGCAAACATTTACCATCATTTAATCCGTTCTTTAAAGTCATTAGCCAGTGTTTACAATAAACATTTTATACCCAAGATAACATATCTCATTTTCAAATGCTCATGTTTGTTAAAAGTCTTTGTTTCAGTACATTAACCTAATCATCCCCAGTCTACGGTGGAGGCTATATTTTAAAATCCTTTTTCTTTTTTAGGTGATAAAAACAGCTCAATTATTTAATTAATTCAATCAATCATGTAAAGGCTAATATATGCACAGCAAATGGCAGGGGGACAACGTTAATGTCAGAAATCAAAAGGCAAAGATCTAAAGAAGCACAGAGCTGCTGCCGACGTAGATGTAATTGTTTCTCCGACAAGCAGCAAGAACACCTTGTTTCCCAGATTTTGGAATTGTGGTTGTAACGCTTGTTGTTCAGCAGGGAACAACAGCTCAAGCGCTTTATCCAAAAACCTTTCTTCTGTAATCACTTGCCCACACAAACCTGTTGATGGTGTTGTTACAATACAGGGGAAGAAAATGGCTTTCGTGTTCATTTGAAATTAGGGTAAAATTCATTCTCCCTCCAGGCAGACATGACTCTGGAGCAGCAACAGCAGACAGAGTTGCCGGTGTAATTTAGGTTTAATGCGTGTTTGGACTACTAATCACCTCTTTTCTCGGTTTATATGAAAAGCATGAGAAACCCTGAGACTGGAGACCTGCGAGACAAGCAGGTGTCTGCTTGTTTTACTTACTTGTTCCAACGATTCAAACTGGAAACCAACAAGGCCGAGGCCAAAAACACGAGTATTGCCAAACGAATGCAGAATTATTTTAAGTTTTGACATTTTTTTAAACAACTTTATAATGGGTCTTTTCATTAATCGATACATTTTGACACAGTACAATGCAATAATCTTCCATCAAAAATATAAAATGATACATTATGATATAGAACAATATATGATATGACAACACAATACGATATTAGACAACAAGACACTACAATACACAGCATGGCAGGACTGTTGTTGTCTACATTATTCTATTTAAAGGATTTTAAACTATTAATAAGATCATTAGAAAAATCAAAGCAAATATGTTGTTTTTAGTATTTTACCTTGTTTATAAAATACCTTGATTTTATTGTTTATTCTGCTACTTTTTTAAAATTTTATTTTCATTTTATTGTTGTGTGTTGTTTATTGTCTGTACCTTATCGGTTGTTTGTCTAAAACAGGTTTTAAATGAGTCCTCGTGACTCCGTGAGACTAACCTGTATAAATAAAGGTTGGATGAATGAAAAGGGCCACATCCACTCAAATGAGTCAAACAACCCATTGAAGAGTCACACCTCGTAACATTTTAGAGTTACAAAGAAACCTAACATGCAAGTAAAATATGCACTTTCTCCTGTTGCATTAGGTTATATAGGCCCAGTAGTGCGAGGAAAACTATTCTTAAAAAAAACAACAACTCTGCTTCAGTTGTTTGGTTCAGTTCCTTCTTCACCACAGCAGATCTAAGAAACGCCTTCGTTGCTTCAAACAAGAGTTGATATTTGGTCACTTTCAAAGAGCATCCCTAATTTTCTGACAACAAACTATAATTCAAAAGAAAGTTGACTTGTTGTTTATTTATTTTTATGTTTACTCAAATTATCATTAGGGGACTGCGGTCTTGTAATCCTGAGGTTGCGTGTTCGTGCCCAGGTTGTGTCAGGAAGGGCATCCGGCGTAAAAAAAATAATGTTAAAATATGTAATGCGAGTTTTCTGTGGTGACCCCTGAAGAAGAGAGCAACTGAAAGAAACTTACTTTCTCTCATATTATTATCATTGTAAGGGTTTGAGAGATAATGATTTCTCTACACAAAGATGTCTTCCTTCACTCCTCTCTCAAACATTGTTAGATTTTTCTACCTGGATTATTGAGCACGCATCAGGATACAAATCCTATAAGTTAAAAACCCATCTTCTGTTACGACATGAGTCTGTCTAACCCTCGGCAGGGTTATCTTATACATCTGTGAAGGCATCTCAACAACATTTGCAACAGTCCAGATGTCTTTCAGAAGATTTGCTTAATGCAACAAGGATAAACCAAACACATTCTGCTGTAAAAGAGATTGTAGTGATAAACTGACCTGGTTTCAGTCCGATGCATCAATTGCTGAATATATTTATAGCCTCGTTTAAAAAACATGTTCCAACTTAAAAAAAATAAAATACTTGCATGAAATTCTAAATAATCTGATGCTATTCAAATTATAATATAGTTTCTATGGTTTGTCAGGTTTATCATTTATCCCGTTGTCCTTTGAGGTATAATGATGCTTTATGACAAGAAGTGCAAATGCAAAGTCAAGGTTTGTTTATCTCTTTGTACCTCTAACGAAGAGTGAAAAATGCATAAATGGTCAACATATGAGACATAGTTGTTATGGCAATGGATATGCAAAAAAGCTACAGCAACATTTAAAATCAGATTTAATCTTGTTTTTTTGTTTTTTTCTGCCAGATATGAACATTTAGTTTTAACTGTTTCTATTCACATCAATGGCAACATCAAGTTAGCAAAATAGCTTTAATTTGTTTGTATTTATATTCCTGCTCGTTTTAACCAGACACCAAGAAGCTTCAGCCAATAAAGTTAGTGTACTGATGTTCCAGACATTAACTTGACTTCAGTCCTAACAAATGTGAGCGTTCAGATCAGAGGGATGCAGCAGACCCTCTCAGTGGGTGGATGCAGGTTGCCTTGGAGAATCACCTGGCGTTACCGGGGAAACAGACAAGCCTGTGGAATGGCTATTTATGTAAATTTCTCTCATAGCCGTGGATGGAGCGTACATGTCAACACACACCTGAAAACAGGGCCTGTTGCCATGGTTACGGAAAATTAAAACTGGATTGAGATGGGGATTATCTCTGCCTCAAAATAGGTAAACACACGAACAGCTGTGCTTGGTTATGTCTATGAAATATGAGCAAAATTCTTTATCCCCTCTTATTCTGAATTGATTTGATTTCGCTGGAGGATCAAGGAAATGTATAAATGAAGAACTGATGCATGGCACGTTCACTGTTGGAGAAACCCGGGTCGTAATCTGGTAGTGATGATTGTCCTCAATGATCCGTCGTATGTTGAGACGCTGAGGCTCGCCGAGTTAGAACACGATAAAATTACAAAGAAACTGTTGTGACAGTCACTACAAAATGTGATCCTTTTTAAAATTCAGAGCATAACAATGTTAGCAAAGCTTTAACATTAATCTCCAAACTGAATGTCAAACAAATATTTAGTATTTCCTTATAATAAAAAAAATGCAAATACTTTGTTTCATGTTTGTTTAAAGGACTTTAAATTCATCTATATGCCTAAATAACAACAGACTTCATGGTAATGAATGCAATCCCTTCCCTTAATAATTTTTTTTTTTTTTTTCAGGAATAATTCCTGCCACATTTATTTGTAACGAAAATATATTTAGAAAATAAGAGAAAATGCTTTTAGTCATGGGAAAAAGAAAGCCCAGCCCTTTCCATTCTGGCGTTTTACGTATTGGCACAAACTAAAATTAATGACTTTCCCAGGATCTTATTACCCATAATATATTTGTATCTAACCTTAAGTGTACAAAACTACTTAACATATCCCATCAAGTTATTACAGCTAAGCTCAACATACAACACATATTCCAGTCATACCAGCTGTCAAGCACGGTGGTGGAGGGGTGATGGTTTGGGTTTGTTTGGCAGCTACATGACCTGGACACTTTGCAGTCACTGAGCTGACCATGAATGCCTCTGTAGACCAAAGAACTGTGGAGTCAAAAGTGGAAATATGTGCGTGGGAAAATTAAGTCCAACTTTTCTGCTTCATTAGGAATAAAGAGGGAAATTTACTGAGCATCACCATGTGACCACTTCCATATAGCTTTAGAATAGTTTTTACAGTCGGCTGCTCTGAAACATACAGGCATAAGTTAACACAATGCCAAGAAGGAAAGGCATCAGCAATGACATTAGAGAGCAATTGTTGCTGCCCATCGATCTTGAAAGAGTCAAGTGTCATCAGTCAATTTGGAGTACGTCATTCTAGATTTAAGACAAAGGGAGCAGACCCTGAAACACTCCAGTCTTAAAGCTGGGAGCTGTTGGAAAAAGGGGGTGGCAACATTTTTTTTTAAATGATTTAAAAAAATTATTAAAAACTTTTCAGTTGATTTTCAGATCGTTCAGTACGTACAATGTCTGTTGACATGTCAATGAAACATTAGTCAAATACAGTAAATGTAAAAATAGCATATTTTTTTCTCCTGTTTTTGCATTTCATCCTTTTTCTGATTTTGAGTTGAAATATCACAGGTGAGCAGTATGACATCACTGCTGACGCGTGTTAAATAGGGCATGTTATGACATTGTATCATGTCATCAGGCTGCTTCATAACATGCAGAAAGTTAGCCACTGCCACCTGTCGCAGGAACAGAGGTGCAGGGCACAACCATGGCCTGAAGCGGGGACAGCACAACATGAACTTCCACAAACAAGAAGTCCACTAAGGAAAAACATGGGTGTTTAAAATAAAAAAAAGTTTTATTCAAATAATGGCAGAGGCCACCCAGAGAAACAAGTCTTGAAAAAAATGTGACAACAAGAAGTGTGCCTCATGCTAATGCTGTAATCCCATGGGTGCCCTGCAGGATTAGTTGGCTTGAAGAAGAGAGACTCTGCAGGGAGACAAGTCCAGTTTGTGTAGGTGAAGACAGAATTGTGTTGAAGGTAAGATACTAGAAGAATTGTGTGTGTTGGACTAACCTCTGCCTCCAGATGTGCACATACGGTGCAGTACACATCAACGAATGTGAGAAGACAGAAAGAAAACAAGAGTTCAGATGCTCTCTTGTGCTGTTGTGTTGTTTCGTGGCTTTTCGGTGTGCATACATGAGAGTCTAGTGCATGTGTGAGGACATCCTGGGCTTGGATTGTCCATGCTTGGCTTGCTGGAGTACCGGAAGTGGTGCGAGGCCCGAGGAAAGAAGCGGCCAGCGCTGAGGCTTGCAGCCTCTGGTGTGTGCTGTCACTTTAATGGAGAGCTTCCTTTGACAAAAGGAGAATACAGCAGAGAACAACGAGTGCCGTGTGTGTGGGTGTGTGGGTGTGTGCATGTGTGTGCATGTGTGTGTGTATGTGGTATTAGTAAAGGGACAATTCATGTTTACTTACTGCCAGTCATTTTCTGGCTCTCAATTCTACATTCATCATGGCTCGCTTACATCTTTCTAATCAAAGGCAGGTGAATTTGTGCCCTCAAGCTCGAACATCTATAACACAGACATTTAGATTAAAGATTTATCGTTTTAAATTCTACATGAGGCAGACATATATCTGCCGTGGAAAATGTCTTCAAATTGTCTGTTGTTCTATGTATTGACAGAAAGTTTTCAAATAATATATTTTAGTATTTATCCATCCGTCATCTTTACCCACTTCTTCCTTTATGGGTCACGGGGGTCACTGGTGTCCATGTCCAGCAGTTACTGTGGGGGAGGCGGGGGACACCCTGAACAGGTCCAGTCCATCACAGGGACACATGGAGACAAATGCGACAAACAACCATTCACTCTCTCACTCACACCTAGGAACAATTTAGAGTTACCAATCAGTCTAACATGCATGTTTTTGGTGTGTGGGAGGAAGCCCACGCATGCACTGAGAGAACATGCAAACTCCACACAGAAAGGTCCCCAGCCGGGATTTGATTCGGCGACCTTCTCGCTGAGAAGCAACAGCTTTACTAACTGATCCACCGTGCCGCCCAGTATTTATGCAGTTTAAGATACATGCACTGTAGGAAAAATTGTAAATGTCTGTGCTATTCACTATTATGAGAGACACCTGCATCATGAAGGACCCCACTCACCCAGCGCACACACTTTTTGCCCCGCTCCCCTCAGGAAGGAGGTTAAGGAGCATTAAGTGTAGAACCACTAGACTGAGGAACAGCTTCTACCCTGAGGCTATTAGACTCATGGATCTCTAATCAGGATAATCACTGTGAAAAAAATCACATCATGTTCATCATGCTCACACAGACTCATGTTCGTGCTGCTGTTCGGCATATTGTTTTTATGCTACTAGTGCTTAGTGTATTTTTAGTAGATGCTTTTCTTAGTTCATATCTTAGATCTTATTACTGTTTTTCTTTTGCATTTTATCGTTGGATGTAACTGGGACCCTGTGTACAGAATTTCGTTCCACTACATGTACCACATGTGGTGCGAACAACAATAAAGAATATCTGAATCTGAATTAGTGTTACTACTATTAATATATCCAACATCATGAGGTCAAAATTTTCATAAATTACAATACATTTTTGTAAACTGAATTTCGCCACTTGTTAATATAGTTGAGCAAACTTACTGTGTAACTTTCCCTGATTATTGCTGAAATGAGGAATCATACTCAGTGGTTCTTGGACTGGTTTATGCATCACGAGGTGTTTGTTTATTTCTCTGAGTGTGTTTTTGTGTTTTATGGGAAGCAGTTCAGAGGAACTCAAAGTGCACAAAACCATATATGTGATACTTTTAGACAATGGTCTTTCTGCTTTTTTATTTTTATAATTCTAAAGTTATATGAGAAATATAATATTCTTCCTTAAAAATGACAGTGTAGTTCTTTTTGAAGCTCAGTTTAAAATCTTGTTTTCACACTTTCAGCCGGTTACTTAGTGAAAGCAACAAATTATGCAGCAGCAAAAGGTTTGGCATTTATTTATTTTTACAATTCAAACGAGTTGTGAAGACAAAAATCAGTGTCCTGATGAGCGTTTGTAACACTTTGTTTAAACCAAACAATTAATTGGATCAACTAAGCACATAATGAGATCATCAGTGTGAAAATATATTTAAAAAAAAAAAACTGAGGCAGCTGCAGCAATAAATGATGTTTTCACACATGATCTATTCAAATTTGTGCTATTCTTTGTTTTATCGAAGTACAGAAGGAAATTTGTCAGACCAGGTGGTGCAGAAATATCAGGGAAGAACACGATGAGAAGAAGTGGGCTTAGATGGAGGATGCTGCGTGGTTGGTGTTTGGGAGGGGGTTTGTGACATTTACTGAAGGCCCAAACCTTACACCCCATCTTCATCAGGAACTAGGAGCTCTGTTGACTGAGAGGAGGGGAACGTTTTGTTTTAACCTCCACTTCATTCTTTAAAAATCTGACACAGTTTGGTTCTTTTGAACGTGACGTAAAAATCTAAGAGCTCCTTTTGTGAAGTCGACATAAAAACACTTTTTTAAACGGAAGCTGACACTCGGTTTCTAAATGGTCTGTGTAGGTTTGGTTTTATTCAAAATGGGAAAAAAAGACAGGATAAATGATTCATGCTGGGTGAAAATAGCAGCAAACATTTTGTCCAAATAATAAAAAAAAAAGATAAAATAGTAATTCTGTCTATGTCCTTTTTTTTAATACCAAGAGCAAGTTAGTTACTAGGATGAAAATATTCACATTCAATACCACTCTGAGCTTTATGATAGAAAAAAAAACTCCAAAGTTTTTGCTGCAATATTCAACAGAAGAAACCCAATACAACTTAAACTCTTTAAATCAGTGTGGCGATGTGTATTTTGTCAGCTATGAGCCAATTTTAGAATCTAAAAGTAACAATGTTGTAAATTGTTGGTTAAAAACAGCTTTTTTGTCTCTTTGTAGGTTTGAAAGAGTAAGCTACTTCTGAAGCGCCGCTGGGAAATAACATGTTTAGATGAAGATGTCTCGGCACGCAGGTACAACTCATCAAACGTTTCACGTACACAAACACACACACGCGGCTATTAATGCACTCGGGATTCCAACCAAAGAGTCTAACTGATGCCTATGAAGTGTAAAGAGCAGGGCAATTATGATCAGGATTATTATTGCTTCTCCGTACCTCTGAGGATTCTTTGCCCTATCGGATACACGATGAATCTGTGGGCAAATTATTGCTCAACATCCATGGAGGCCTCTCTTTAAATTACACTGCAGCACCCCTCAAAGATTGCCCACATAGATCGGGCATAACATTTGTGTTATTCACCATTTCTCTTTAGAAAACAACAGTATTCGCTCGCCCACAGAACTCGTACCTGTCTCGCTCGTGAAGCCCCGACAGCTGATGGTACAAGAGTGGATTCTGTAATGAGCGATCAACCAACAGATTTGGGCATTAGTGTCACATTCAGCAGTGATGGACCGCCGCATTGAACGTCAAACTGGATCAGTGCATCTACATGCATTCACGTTTAATTGCTTTGTAAAGACTCTGGAGCTCCATTCTGGTTAAAATTGCGCAGACATGATGCAAGGTGGCTGAGAATGACAATGATAGCTTGAATTCTTAAATTACTGCACTGTCTCTCCTTCGTACCCCTCTCACAGTCTTCATTGATGGGTGGCTATAAACATGTACAAATAAATAAGCGGCAATGTGTTTTCTGTCACTTTTGCCTTTTTGTTTAGCAAGTTTCCTGTTTGGCAAACTGGTTCTACGAAGATAAATGAGTCTCAAAAGTAGTCGCACAAGCGTACGACGAGATTTGTATGCTTACAATAAGATCTACAAGCAAGTTTTACAAATGCGTACTAAATGATTCACAAAAGCGTAAAGTTTTTTTAAATGTACACATTTCAATTTGCACAAGTATGACTTTGATTTGTGCATGTGTATTTGTATGAGAGTATTCCTACTTGTACAAATTAAAATGTGTACATTTGGAAAACAGTTTAATGCATGTGACGACTGATTTATCTTCATACAGCTGCATCATTTTGTTCGAGTTAAAGCCTCTCATATGTTCACTCTCATGCAAACCTTTAAGAAAAGGCAGTTTTAAAGAGGTAGTTTGGATATTTTGAAGTTAGGTTCTGTGAGTAGTTTATAACTAACTCTGTGAGCCACATCAGTTCGGAGCAATAGAGATTAAGGCTGACCGCACCGTCGAGCCAACGGTTAATCAAAGCAAGACCAAAGCATTTCTACGGTCTTAAAACACTTTAATCTAAAAAAATATTAATAAACTGAAGCAGTTTGTGTACATGCTGCTTTATAAACCTTTAGACCACTGGTATCTTTTGATAAAAGGTTAATTATTATAAGTCTGTAGTTATTTACACTGGAGACTGTGTCCATCTGGGGTTCATTACCATAAATAGTCCACGTGAAACATACTTTGAAAATCAGAACGTGTTAAGTGGACTTGACCAGAATAATTTTCTGGTGGAAATGTAAGGCATTTAAAAATAATAATTTACATTAAATAGTTACTGCAGCAGAGAGAGAGAGCTTCTCAGTGGATTTGTGGGATGAATCAAAGATCAACACAGTCTTCAGTGAAATTTTTCAGACTTATTTGTAAATGGCAGTCATGTGAAAATGTCTGCAATGTAAACTCTGAAATATCTGAAAAACAAAACTTGGGATTGGAGTTGTTTTAAAACGGTCCACTTTGGGTTTTGCCTTGCTTTGTCTGGTCAGATTAGTGTTTTGTACTTTGAACTACTGTCTTCTAGAGAGCTGTCTACAGCATGTAGGATATTGACAGCTCACATCCTCTCCACAGAAACCCATAAAAACAAAAACAAAAAAAAAAAAAACTATTTATTTAAATTTAGACAGGTTTGAATTTTGACAATAGCTTTTATGTGTAGAGTTGGCATGTTTTTCTTATGCTTTTCTTTGGGCTCTTTGGTTTCCTCACTGTTGCTTGGTGACCATAAGGTGGTCTGTCTTTGTGTTGGTCCTGGGATGGACTGGTGTCCTGTTTAGGGTGATCTCGCCCACTGATTCTGAACGCAGCTATCAGCTCCACTCACTACTGAACAGAAAAAAGCAGGAATAAAAAGAAAGTTTTTAGTGTTGACCAGCAGAAGTGGAGAGAAACGTATTGGATGTGACATGAGTTTGTTCTCATATAGTTTGGTGCTGCATTAAAGCATAAAAATACCAATCATGTGCATGTTTGGACTTAAGGAGGAGCTTATTTTGTGTGTAGTCATGTTTAGTTGTAAATCTACAGAATGGTATGTTTCATAAATTATACGTTATATTTCTATACATTTGTAAAGTTGTCACACACATAGCATTTGCCTTGCTCTTTTATTTTTATGTTCACTAAAATATTTTTTTCTTATTTTCATTTATCTAATAAAAAAGGCAGATTTTACTTTTCCACAGAAACAAATAAGTTAAAATAGAATGTGAAATAATTAAATCTGAAAAATAGCTGTTGGCAACAAGTTACAAGTTTGTACTTGACGTTATTCATACACAGTTTCCAGTTCCACAATCAATGATCTAATAAAATGCAGAATAACATTTTATCTTAACATAATTGGAATCAAAGAACAACCATAAACAGCCTAACTGAGGTAGGTCAAGGTTTTGGATCAGATCGCACATTTTTTGTTATACTTTGTAAATAGACTATTAAAACCTCAGGAGGACATAATTTAAATTTCACATAAATTGATCAATTAAAACAAAAAAAATTGAATAAACTACATTTTTTATCTTTATTGGTTTTGTGTTGCTTTATAAAAGGAAATACATTAAATATGTAGTTGTTCTTTAAGATTATGACAGTAGAAATCCAAGTTGGGGATATTAATTTAGCTTTACACTTCTTTAATTACATGAAGGCAAAATAAGCTACATGTATAATAATTCATTTAAAAAAACTTGTGACGAGTTTCATCTTTTACAGCTGTTGGTCTTTGCGATCTTTTGAAAACAGCAGGACTCGTGTTTTTTTCTGGCACATCTTCGTGTTTGGCTTTTAGCTTTTTAACCTCTGACAAAAAGACCCATTTGATTTGTTTTTAAATGGAGCTTCTTTTTTTTTATTTAAAGACACGGCACATCATCCAGCACACCACAGCTGCCCCTCAAAGCTGTTTTGACATCATGCTGTTGTTGGTCTGAACACGGTCTTTGGTGATGAAAGACTTCCAGTCATGTCTGTTTACTGATCAACTCTCTCTCTCTCTCTCTCCTTCAGGCTGTAGGTCCCGCTCCTTTTGGAGCAGGGTCAGCCACATGGACTCTCCTTCTCCATTTTGGTCTGTTTCATGTATTTTCTGTTGATCCTGCTGGATCATATCCATCCACCTCTTCTTCTGCCGTCCCCTGCTCCGTTGACCGAAAACCTAGCCTTTTTACCTTTACCTTCCATTTGCTGCACATGCCCATACCATCTCATTCTTGATTCCTATATCTTACCCGTGATGCATGCCATGCCAAACATTTTTCTGATATTGTCATTTCACTGTCTATCCTTGAGGGATAATCCCAGAATCCCATATCATCTGCATTTATGTTCTTTCCAGGAGTTCCTCTTCCTTTCTCTTTAATGTCCATACCTCAGCTCCACAAAGCAAGACTGGGTGCACCATCATCTTGTACACTTTCCCTTTAATATGAACTGGCATCCTTTTGTCACTAAGCACTCCAGTCAACTCCTTCCATTTTTGCCACGCCACACCAATTCTGTGTTTAGCGTCTTCTTCACCGCTTCCTTTGGCATTTATCACTGACCCCCGATACTTGAATGTACACTTCCTCTATTATTAGTAATTGTTAAGGTCTTGTTTGCTTTCGAGCAGACCATGATCTCTATTTTTGCTAAGTGCCTGCTGTCACTGTCTGAAACTATCTTGGAGATTAATTTCAGAATCTCCAGCCACAACTAGGTCATCTGCATACAACATATCCCATGGCACTTCTCTCCTAATAAACTCAGTAACTGTGTCCATCATAACAATAAACAGTGGACTGAGACATGGACCCTGATGAATGCCAACATTAATCTCAAATTGTGTTGCCTTTGCTGTTGCCCGAGTCCGTTTACCAACAGATTCTGTGAGTTCAAATGTCAGCGTTATACTGTACTCTGCAGCTGAATCCTCCTTCACCCGTGATGCCAAAAGAAATGCTGATAAATTAGCATTTTTTTTATTGCTTTTAGTTAAGAAAGCTTTAGGCACAGACCCAAATCTTTGCTCTGTACTTGTGTGCACATTTGAATGTAACACACGAAGCAAGCCGCAGATAGTTAGAGCTTTAATTAAATTAGACAAATCCCTATTTCTGTGTCCACTAACAAAAACTTGGCCACTATCTGGACCTACAATAGAAGGCACTCGGAGTTGGAATCGAAGCTTACAGACAGAAATACTCTGGGGTGGAGAAACGTTAAGAAGCAGGATTACACTGTAAAGTGAAAAGGAATTACACATGAATCTGTATATTCTCCTAATTAAACTTAAATTCTGGCCCTTCGGGGTGTCTTTCACAAAGCAGACGTTCTTTAGGTAGGTTGTTATTAAACAATTTTTTAAAGGATTACTTTTAAGCTCGACCTGCTTCCTCATGCTCTCCTTTGTGTATTCAAAACTGTAAGTTCATTTTATTATAGAATAATGAGCAATTACAGTAGAGATGCCCCCAAGAAAAAAAATACAATATTCATAATTTTACTTTTGTGAGCAGCAGTTAAGACTACATACAGTGAGCGTGAATTAATTTAAATATGATGAATGATAGAGCATACGAGCAGCTGGAGAGCTCTACAGCCACATGCTGATCGTACCAGCCCGGTGGGAACATTAATAGTGAACTTGGATGCCAGGGGCTAAGTCTAATACCTGGTAGTTTATTAACGTGATGGGTGGGAGGATGTTCCGATTTAATGGCTGGGATAGTAAAGTTCACAGATGGCTCGCTGGAATAATACAGACGAGATTGAGATCAGCTTCCCCTGTTAGCAGTAGGGCTCTGATTCCCACCCCATCTATCTGATTTCAGCTGGTTTAATTAAAACATTTTACAGATAAAGTTTAGCGACATTCATGAGAGCAATACCAAATTGCGGTAATACTTTCAGGAAAATATTTGTCCTTGTTTGTAAGCAAAATTACACCAAATACATTTTTTGACAATGACTAAATAAAGCTGTTGTGCTTCGTAATATTAGCGCGTCCTAATTTAAGCTCGAATGGACAACAACAAACAAATCCGAACTGGTTGATTGGTAAATTTAGAAGGTTTTGATAAAATAGACAAATGTCCAAAGTTCGTTGTTTGTTGTAGAATTTGTACAGACAGCTGGAGTTTGTTGGGGTTTAAATCTGGACTCACTTCTGGCTGAATTAAAATGGTTTAAATAGTTTAATCACTCTGTTGTGCTGGTAGTTGTCCTGCTGAAACATTTAAATGTACACAAATAAAGTTGGATGATATTTTTTGTTTCATCCCCAAAGCCTAGTGTAAACCAGTGCCACATTATAATACTACCTCCACCATGTCTGATTGTAGTGTTGGTTCACACTTTGCTATACCTGAATAAACTGATGAACTAGGAGCTATAACTGAAGATCGTCCATCCATCCATCATCTTTTACCCGCATCTTCCTTTTAGGACAGGGGTGCCCAGTATGTAAAGGCATTATGAGTAGATCGCATGGCATTAAAAAATAGATATCAGCCATCATTCATCCTTACTATGAAACTTGTCACTTGATTGACATACAGAGCACCCAGTTTGAGGCCATGTTTACATGATGTGAAACCAGTCCAGAGAGATGTTAGTGTATTCATTAGTTTGGACACAACTGTGATCCTGAAGACGGTGCATGCACAATCAGGGTTGCCAGATAAATTTAACATTTGCCTCCTTTTCTGTGCACATGTTCAACAACCACAACACGCACCTCATCTTAGAATATCTTTACTCAGCACATATGACAGTTTGGGTCAAATTACTATAATTTTAAAGTGAGAGTACTATAGTTCATAATTTCTTATCTGGCAACCCGACTGATATGGAAACTACAGCAGTTTTGTGTAAACCCACTCTTTTTTTTTTTTTTTTTGTTTATTACCCTCAATAAACATTGAAAAAAATTAACGTTTCCAGATGTTAACAGGGCCTTATAGTAGGTAGATCACTTTGACTTGATCGTTTTAAAAGTAGCTCGCATGCTGAAAAAGCATGGGCACCCTTGTTTTAGCGTCACAGGGCTCACTGGTGCCCATATCCAGTAGTTACTGTGCAAGAGGCAGGGGACACACTGGACAGGTCTCCAGTCCATCACAGGGACACAGAGACAAAACCATTCACTCTCTCACTCACACCTAGTGACAATTAAGAGTTACCAGTCAGCCTAACATGGATGTTTTTGGTCTGTGGGAGGAAACCGGAGTACCCGGAGAAAACCCCCGCATGCAAGAACATGCAAGCTACACTCAGAAAGGTCCCACGGCCGGGATTCTATCCGGCGACCTTCTCTCTGAGATACGGTAGCTCTACCAACTGCACCACCGTGCCACCCCTGCAGATAAACCAAAGTCCTTAACAATAGTTTTTTGGGCAAAAAATACAATTGAATCTGATACATAAATATTTAATTAATGTGAAAATCAGCATCAATATGAATACACCAGATTTGTAATTGAACATGCCAGAATATGATTAGTCTTGCATGAAAAATCTTAAAAATGTCCATTTGACTCTGTCATGAATTGCATGTGAACACACCGTCATTTTCCCCGTGCTGTGTTGGTTTTGGATACATTCAAAGAGTTGGATCATGGTGTCACGTGTCTGATATTAATAAGCTCCTGTTTTTATCTGGCAGTGAAATGAATTGAGAAACAGCTGCAACATGCTGTAGAGCGACAAACGGGGGACATATTGTTTGTACTTTACATTTGGACTCTGCGGTTGAAATAGGAAGCGGTTTCATCTGTTTTCACAGGTAGTGTAAACAAAAAAGGTGAATATTGCAGAGACGCTTGGAGGC
The DNA here is from genome assembly GCF_014905685.2 of Nematolebias whitei. Lineage (NCBI taxonomy): Eukaryota > Metazoa > Chordata > Actinopteri > Cyprinodontiformes > Rivulidae > Nematolebias > Nematolebias whitei. The sequence goes on along the minus strand of NC_056519.1, from coordinate 14,234,288 downwards.
AGCTCTGTCTTTAAAACACAAGGGAAGTGGTTTGAATGGGCTCTGGTTTCATTCTTGCCTGTGGTGTAATACGGTGGTCTGCAGGGGAAGTCTAATGCTTTTGAAATGTCTCGGGATGAAGTGATTGGCATTCTTTATGAAAAGCTTTGTCAGGCTAGATTTCTTCCCTGATGGTGGTAAAATTTATGTTGAGCTGCCAGTTAAAAAAAAAAAAAAAAAAGCCACATTATATTTTACAGCACTGGCCTCAGTATGCAAGACATGCTTCAGCTAAAGGATAAAAAAGTATCAATTTTGTAATTATAATGAGTTATAACTGAATTACACAGATTAACTGGTATGAAACTTAAAATAGGCCCCTTAATAAGCAGCAAATTTATGAGTAATATTTTCACCCAAAGTCATTTCATCCAAATGCATAAATTGTATTTTATTTTTTCCCTATCAGAATGTTTAGGCTTTACATTAAATGATCCAAATGCTGAGTCATTTTACTACACCATCTGCTACAGCGCATTAAAAGTCAGATTTCTACGTGCCTGTAAATGACACCATTAAAAAGCCAAACGACATGTCCCTCAATCTGATTCATGCTGCCGTTAAAACTGAGCGAGATGTACAATCAACTAATTATTGCTGGAACTTGTTGCAGATCTTAATTTAAATTTGGCTGTTTAATTAAAATGTACAGTTTTTAGATAATCCTTTTTGGAAAGTTGCACATTTTTACAGCGTAATCACTGCGAGGAGAGATGAAACTGCTCCCTGGTATGCAGCCTGCTTCTCTGGGAGAAATCAAGAGGCGATTTCACCAATCTGTGTCTATCTCAGTAATGAAAAAAGCAAGAAAATGAATGAATGCAGCAGCGGTCTGAGTGCTCCCATTCATTAAATAGCTGCTTTAGAATTTTCTTTATCCTTACAAGTTAAAAAATAACTAATTAACACCACTTCCGCCTTCCACTAACTTCAAATTTACCTTTGGCAACGGGTTTGGCTCTGCCTCTCATCTTTAAAAGTGTCATTCATGACTGGCAGAAAGACAGAAGAGTCCATCCCTGAAATGTGTGTGAATAAAAGCTGGCTCTGTGTGACAGTGGCTGCCATCTGGAGGGACTGAAGCAGGTAAATTCTGGACTGCTGGAGGACAGAGGGCAGAACGTGAGCGGGTGTTAGACAGAGATAAGCACAGACAGAGGAGCAGTGTTTCATATGTGCACATATTATATATATATGTATATATATATATATATATATATATATATATATATATACTTTTTTTAGCAAGAAGGCATAGAATTAATAGACTTGAACCATAAATTAACAACCTAGAGAAAAAGACTGACAGAAATAAAGTAAAAAGTACTTCCTCTGCCATTCTGGCAGAAAATGCTCAAAATCAGAAATGAATGTTTAAGAGATAATCCGTCACTGGAATGGTACTTTGATGGAATCTTGAATAGAAAGACAGCTATCCACCTTATTCCTAGGCCCCATGCTGCCTCACATGAATTATTGGCGCAACTTCCAGTGAGGACCAGAACCGGCATTTATGTGCGAACAGTACAAGCTAATGTAGATTTTACCAAGCACTGTGGATTTAATTTAAATGTGGGTACACCACCTGGGCGGCTGTGGATGAGTAGTTAGAGCAGTCGTCCTCCAATGCAAGAGTTGGGGGTTCGATCTACCAGCAGTCACATGCCGAAGTGTCCCTGGGCAAGACACTGAACCCCTCATCCCCTCCGATGTGTGTCCCATCGATGTATGAATGTGATAAAACACCAATTAGCCTCTTTAGAATGATTCTTTCAATTAGCTTTGTATAGCTATAGTAGAGTGCTGGATGAATGGGTAAACGAGGGCACAGATTGTAGTGTAAAGAGCTTTGAGTATCTTGATCAGATAGAAATGTGCTATATAAGTACAGTCCATTTACAATTTACCACCTGTCAGAGCTCAAACAGGACAATATAATCCACCGCTGCCTGATGCAGATGAGGGATGGAGGACGACCTGAAGAAGTGGCCGCAGACTACGTCTACTAGCATATTTAGCTACTTCACTGACTCATTTGCTTCCAATGGTAAAGCGATGAACAACCTGAAAATCTCTGAGGCATATTAGTATCTACACAGTAATAAGGTGGGTCATGTTTTGTTAAAAGAGGTGGGTCACAATCTTAATTACCTTAAAGCAGACATAGAGCCCAGCCAAAGCCTTAAAGTCCTCCATCACAGAGCTTGGAATAATCACAGAGAAAATTGTAACTTAGACAAACAAATACTGTAATACTGTGCCCTTCATACACTTGAAATCATTCCCGATATTCTTGTCACACTGTTTTCAATACTTCTGAGGATCTGGCGTCTCTTCTCCGATAGTTTATTTTAGTCCAGCCACAAAGTAGGATGCAGGTTTTCCTCCATCAGCTGTTTGTCAACAAAGTGAAATGAGTGCACATAGAGCATTTTGGGTGGTCTCTTCGAGTTCACATTTTTCAGCCACATTCTTCTTAATTCCTCATCTGTAGGTAGGCGATGGAAATCATATCACTTTTCACAGGAACACTTCTTTTGTTTTGAGTCTGTGTTCAAAACACTGTACATGTCCTTCTCAAAAAATTAGCATATTGTGATAAAGGTCATTATTTTCCATAATGTAATGATAAAAA